>NC_090744.1:110788993-110791046 GCF_036898095.1 Palaemon carinicauda | reverse complement strand
TTTCGGTTTTTTATGAAAGCAGGTTCCCCTTCAAGACTTGAAAGATGTCATGGATTCTTTCTGCTCTGAAATTTGATATAGGAGTTTCTTCAATCTCTGGTGATGACATTTTTGGTCATGAAAACTCTCCCTTTGAGACAGAGTTTTAATAAAAAGAGATGTAATTCTATTTCCCTTTTTGTTGTCAACTGTTCTATTATCGTTGTCTTTCATCTATCTATCAAGCTAGTTTCTATCATTCATCTATTTATCTATCTATCTATATATATATACGTATACACACACGCATATACTATATTGATATATATGCATATACACACATACACATGCACACACACACACACACACATATATATATATATATATATATATATATATATATATATATATATATATATATATATATATATATATATATATATATATTGATATATGTACATATGTATATATATATTATATATATATATATATATATATATATATATATATATATATATATATATATATATATATGATAATTGTTCTGTTCTGGAATCCCATGTAAACTAATTGAGTAATAGATTCAACTCATGATACATAAAATCCATAAAATAAAACAGGATATCTCTCCATTAAAATAAATTCAAAAAATAAAAAAATTAAAACATTATAGAATTATCTTTAATATTTTTTCATTCAGTTATGCCAAAATTAATAAATACTATATCAAATTAAGCATGATATTTGAGAGATCAAGGTCATATCAAAGTTAGAAATAGATACTATGAAATATTTAGGTTTTCATAAAATCTTACTATTCTACAAGTTTAAATTCCCACACTAACTTACGCTTCGTTTCAGAATTACTTCAGAATATCCTTTTCTGACCCAAACTGAAATTGTTTTATATCAATTATGGCTTAAATTCGTGATAATATTACAGTTTGGAGCCCTTGTGCTTATAGCATCCTGATTGTAAAACTCGGGTTGTAGCTTAGATAGCAATATGATAATAATAATAATAATAATAATAATAATAATAATAATAATAATAATAATAATAATAATAATAATAATAATAATAATAATAATAATAATAATAATAATAATAATAAAAATAATAATGATAATAAAATAATAATGATAATAAAATAATAATAATAAAAAGATAATAATAATAAAGAATAATAATAATAATAATAATAATAATAATAATAATAATAATAATAATAATTATCCTTTTCTGACCGAAATAAAAAGTTTTTCATATCAATTTCTGCTTAAATTCGTGATAATATTACAGTATCACAAATCAATGAAGCCAATTCTTGTTCATTAAAAAAAAAAAAAAACTACAAAAACACCAAGTTAATCAAGGTTTCTATAATGCTAAAGAATATATTACCTCTCTACTTTAAGATACCTTAACTGCCTCATCGACTTCTTTATATCTCCAGCCGAATTGGGGAAAATTAGATTTACTACGATTTTAATGAACAAGTTATTAGATCCTGTTTTAGATTTTAATGGAATATAGGAACCCTTGACTTACACGCAAACATACACACAAATTCGTTGATTTTAATGTCTCTCTCTCTCTCTCTCTCTCTCTCTCTCTCTCTCTCTCTCTCTCTCCTCTCTCTCTCTCTCTCATCTAATCTTCTACTTTCCCACCGGCATCCTGAAATTAAGGGGTCGGTAGTCTGATGTTCCCTCTAGAATGCCTTCTATCAAAGTCATCCTCTTCCACCAAACCTCCTCTCTCCATATCATCCTTCACCTTAACTTGCCATCGATGCTGTCTCCCTCTTGATCTTCTCCCTTTACAGGTTCCTCCCAAGCCCTCCTCACTCCCCCCCCCCCTCCTTCATCCTTAATACGTGTCCTTCTAATAAATCCAGGTAAAGTCCCCTAACCTTACCAAATAGGTATTACTCCGCATTTAGTATTTACTCCAATCAACATCTGTCATTTTGGTAACTGTACCGTTTTAAATCTTGCCGTACAGTCATGAATTACACTTGTTACATGTCTGGTAATGAAAATTTATTAGTATAATGAATCTTGCAGGTCT
>NC_090744.1:110778993-110783993 GCF_036898095.1 Palaemon carinicauda | reverse complement strand
GAAATTCTATTTATTTACCAACTAAAATGTCAATGTCCCTTGCTTCTGCCATTCATGAGCGACCTTTAAAATAGGAAATTCTACTTATTTACCAACTAAAATGTCACTGTCCCTTGCTTCTGCCATTCATGAGCGACCTTTAAAATAGGACACTATTTATTTACAAACTAAAATTTTCTTCACGTCCATCTCCTTATCTATCCTTTATTCTCATATTCTCTTGGTCTACTTTAAGATAGGAAAGACAAAACGCTGATCTTTAAATCAAGGGGCTTTCGAGAAACGTGACTTAGAAGCCAAAAATAGGAAAATATTTTTTTTATTCTTCTGATATTATTTGCTGGAAGATTTCTCGAGGCTTGGAAACACCTACGTGTCGCCTTGAATGAAATAACAATTTTTCTTACAATATTGTTATTATTATTATTATTATTATTATTATTATTATTGTACGTCCCCCGACAAAATTTGCTGATAAATATTTAGGTATGCTTGCACATGCACCCCCTCTCACCAGGGTATGACTACTCCCTCTCCCTCTTAACCGAGGGACTAGCAGAACTGAGCGTGACCAATTTATATACAGTATATATATATATATATATATATATATATATATATATATATATATATATATATATATATATATATATATATATATATATATATATATATATATATGTATATATAAATATACATACATACATACATACATACATACATACATACTTATATATATATATATATATATATATATATATATATATATATATATATATATATATATATGTATATATATATATATATATATATATATATATATATATATATATATATATATATATATAGCTAGAAACTTGCTCTTTAGCATATTGGGGAGATTATTATTATTATTATCATTATTATTATTATTATCATTATTATTAAGCAATACATTTTGTATATATTTTTAGAGCACGAAACTATTCTATTACAACGAAAAGGAAATGTATCAAACCTACTTGTAAAGAATGGAATATTTTCTTTAGTTAATCTTAGCTAATTAGCTTATTCTACTTAACAAGTCTAAGTTTATACCTTGAACTTTTTAATTTATGCTGACTGCCTTTCCCTTTAAATTTCCGAAGTGTAGGCAAATTCTGACCATTTTAGTTTAGTAATATTTTTCTTTAGAAACTGCAGTAAAAATCTGGCACTCAGTTTTATTATTATTATTATTATTATTATTATTATTATTATTATTATTACTAGCTAAGCTACACTCCTAATTGAAAAAAACAAGCTGCTATAAGCCCAAGGGCTTCCAAAAAGGAAAAATAGCCCAATGAGGAAAGATAATAAGGAAATAAATAAATGATATAAGAAGTAACGAACAATTAAAATAACATATTTTAAAAACATCAACAACATTAAAAAAAATATAATTCATATATAAACTATAAAAAGGCATATGTCAGCCAGTTCAACATAAAAACATTTGCTGTAAATTCTAATTTTTGAAGTTACCAAGAATACCATACAACGATATACAGCTGTATATCTAGAATACAACATAACTTTATAACACAGATAAATTCAAGGTAATGGATTTATCCTTGTATTTAACCTCTAATGAAAATTGTATAAATTACAACTAAAGCAAAGAGACCTAAAAATTTTTTATTTTTATTTTTGAATTCGTAAAAAATAACACAAAGTACTGAATAAACTTTAAAGTTACATTTCCTGACAATGGCGCTGAAGTAAATGTTCATTAAAGAAATAAAAGTCAAGTCCAGTGGCTGTTGGTTTCCGCTAAAAACACTGTAAAGAAGGTTTTACATTTCCTAATTCTGTTCCTTTCTATTTTGGAAGGGAAGTGAGAGAGGAGAGAAGTTCAAAGTTGGGGCACTAGATGGCACCATTCTATTTTTCCAGCGATAAAGAGTGTAGATACAATAGTGTATTTTTTATTTATAGAAGCTTTAGATCATGGACTGATTTCACATATAAGGAGACGTAAGAAGGATTTTCCTCATTCAGCTTATATTCCTTGTAAATTAAGTATTATGTGAAATAATAAATCAGTCTTGAAATATCTCCTTTTTAAGTAAAAAAAATATAATCAATATATAGGAAGGTTTTCATCGGACAGGGGAATAATTATAACTGTATAAAAACATGTGATACATTGAAAAAAATTGTTTCATTTAGATTTATGATTAAATGTAAATTCTATGATAAGACAAGGGAAGAATACATTGCTAAAATGTTTGTTTCCCTAAACATATTATTCCTGATTTTCGATTCAAATATTCTCATATTGATTAGAAAATTATTTAAGCGCATGTGTTATGTGGTACTGAAAAACTACACCTTTTCCCTTAAATTTTTACAAATAGAAAAAATAGGTTTAAATTTTTTAACGTTGTCTCGGTGATTATTTAAGCACATATTTTTTGTGGTACTCAAAAAACCATAAATTTTCCACAATTTTTTACAAATAGAATAAATAGGTTTTAATTTTTTAACTTTGTCTCAGTGATTTTTGTATCTCATAGAAAACGAAAACTGTAAAAGACAAGAATAAAATGATCACAGTTGTCTTAGACATATGAAAGCAAAATCACGAAACACGTCATAAAAGATTACATTCATTCATCATCCTCTCTCTCTCTCTCTCTCTCTCTCTCTCTCTCTCTCTCTCTCTCTCTCTCTCTCTCTCTCTCTCTCTCTCTCTCTCTCTTCGTTGCAGTCACTGGCTTATACGCTCTCTCTCTCTCTCTCTCTCTCTCTCTCTCTCTCTCTCTCTCTCTCTCTCTCTCTCTCTTGCAGTCACTGACTTCCATTGTGTGAAGGGTTTTGAAAGGGGAGGTAGGAAGCTAGGTACTCATCCCTCCCCCTATTCCAGGGACCCAATCTACCCCCTACCCAAGCCCCATTGACCCCCCTCCCTTTCCAGACACCCCCCCCCTTTCCAGAGACACCCCCCCTTTCAAGACCCCCCCCCCCCTTCCAGATACCCCCCCCCCCAACCCCACCCTACTGCAGACCTCCATATCCCTTGGTTTTATGTGATTTGATCTCACGAGAAATCTTGAGTCAGATTTGAAATAATACAAATGCAGCGGCAGTCAGTCTTTCCACTTTTTGGGGCAGATTTTCTTGCTCTTTGGATAACTCTAAATTATTCCCTGGCGGAGAAACTGGAAGAAATTTTATTTAACTTACTTGAGGAGAAGGAATTATATTTAATTTACTTGAGGAATAACGTTCTTGTCTATCTGGTAATTTAGCAAGCTTTAAAAATTATATGAATATAATAAACATTGAATTATCATCGGAAAGAAAATACTTTTTTTTCGTATATAACACCTCTTCTTTTTCTTCTTCTTCTTCTTCTTATTATTATTATTATTATTATTATTATTATTATTATCTTTCTCAAAAGTGGAAGTTGGCAGAACCCACCTGATGAGCCCTTTGGTTAGGGCGAAACCCTTATATGGTGTATTTTAATTAAAAATACTATATATATATATATATATATATATATATATATATATATATATATATATATATATATATATATATATGTATATATATATATATATATATATATATATATATATATATATATATATATATACATATATATATATATATATATATATATATATATATATATATATATATATATATATATATATATATATAGTTATCTATGGAAATATCTACCACAATGATATTTAATACCGAATTCTACCTCTAGGAGTGTATACTTCTGTCTGAGTAAGGATTCGAACCTATGCCCGGAGCCGAAACAATGCCTGCAGGGACGGCTTTACCAATCTTAAAGTCGTCCCTGCAGGCATTGTATCGGCTCAGGGCATAGGTTTGAATCCTTGGCCAGACAGAAGCATTTATCATAAATGAATTTCCAATCCCAGAGGTAGAATTCGGTATTGAATACCATTATGGTTGATCAGTATCTTTATTACTATTAGCTAGGCTGTAGACCTTAGAATATTTTGTATATTTGTAATAAAATAATGAGAATAGTCTTGTCTTTTCTCTTTCAACAGGAAAAGCGAACTGTCACAGCGCCAGACTCCTGACATTGGGTGGTGAGTACAAGACAAGTATTATTTTGTAGTGTTTTGTAATAACTCTTACCTGAAGACTTTTAATTGAACGCTTTCTTTTTATTCTTCTTAGTGTAGGTAGTAGTAGAATATGAGTCGTTGTATTTGAAGTGCCGAAAATAAGAGAGAGAGAGAGAGAGAGAGAGAGAGAGAGAGAGAGAGAGAGAGAGAGAGAGAGAGAGAGAGAAGTACCATTTGCAAGTTGCAGATAATGTTTGAAGTAAAGACAAGATGGTTTAATTGGTTAAAAAGGCATATGCCACTTCAAACAGACTTAAGAAAGCAACCTTATTGCTCATTATTATAAGGACCATTATGGCTTGGAGATTGAAACGTATTACACTCGTCTTTTCATGTTTTTTTTTTTTTGGCATCATAAATATCACATCAAGCAATCTACTGAAGCTTTATACTCTCTCTCTCTCTCTCTCTCTCTCTCTCTCTCCTCTCTCTCTCTCTCTCTCTCTCTCTCTCTCTCTCTCTCTCTCTCAATTGCAAAGGATATGTTTTACTATCTGTACCTATTTTCCTAATATCTGAAAAATAAACTGTCAAAAATACCTTCAACGTAACTGATTTCTCAGGAAAGATTTCAATTTTTTAAAGATAAATCAATTCTATCAGGGAAATTATTAAAAATATTTATTTTATCAACTATCAAAGTAAACAAGAATTTCATCACCATATTCACTATTGAAAGTGCATCATATATTTATAAGGACAATATAGAAATATCTTTGATTTGCCTTTACTTACAAAACTGGTAACAAAACTTTAGATCAATATGAAAAATGCATTTTTCAGCCAGAGGATGAGATTTTGATTAAAAGTACCGTATAAATATAAGTATCGTATAAGTATGATATGGGCTTGATT
>NC_090744.1:110763993-110773993 GCF_036898095.1 Palaemon carinicauda | reverse complement strand
CTGCTGATGACTCGGCAGGTAGACCTATAGGCTAGTCCCCGAAGCCCCAGTCCCTAGCTCACAAGGATGGTGACGTTACAGACACTACTAGAAGCTATCGAGGTCAAGCGGATCTTGAACTCTCGTCCAATAGATTGACGAGCAGGGGCGTTTTAAATAAGCTACCATAAGCCAAGTAGGTAATATCACCTAGAAATAGATGCTTGCAATAACAAATTAATTGTAGATTTGAATAGAAGAATTAACAAAGTGTAGGAATTTTCATACAACTGTAGAAGTCTAAAGGACAGATTATATTTATGTGAATGCGTGCTCCAGGATTCATAATGGATACCAATGCAACTATAAACTTGGTATCACCTCCTACTCATCTTACTAGCAGGTAAAAAAAAAAACTCTAATTATACCTACTAAACCCAAGGTGATGCATACATGATGCTTCGCAGGTAGTATTACCCGAAAATGTATGCTAACGATAACCTTCTTCAAGAAACTTCAAAAATATCCTTCATTGAAGGACTTGGAAAATACTTTATCCAGACCGATGCATATGTCATTGAAGCAGAGGAGACATATGTGTAACTGCATATGTAATCTAATTATAGAAAGTAACTACGACATCCATTAGTGTGGTTTCAGTCCATCCCGAACCCAGCAATTCAGAGAAGGCCCGTTGAAATCTCTCAGGAGAACCTGAAGGGAGGCATATGGCTTAATATTTACAGCCACTATTTCGTTGATATATATATATATATATATATATATATATATATATATATATATATATATTATATATATATATATATGTATATAGATATATACATATATATTATATATATATATATATATATATATATATATATATATATATATATATGTGTGTGTATCTATATATATAATATATATATATATATATATATATATATATATATATATATATATATATATATTTATATATATATATATATATATATATATATATATAAAATATATATATATATTTATATATATACATATATATATAAATATAAATATATATATATGTATATATATATATGTATATATATATATATACTGTATATATATCTCACTTTCTGAGTAGGGAAAGGAGTTATGTAACGCCATGATTAGCAAAGCTGTACCTGTCAGGGCTACCCATACTAGGTTGGCTTGCTATGAGCGATCAGATGAAAGCCTCCCAAAATCCCTAATCCACATTGGCCAGCGTGGTCATGAAAACTGGCCAAACCCAACATGAATAAAGACATGTCTGAGGCCTTTGTACTGCAGTGGACTAGAAATGGCTACCCTTGTTATCGTTGCGAGTATATATATATATATATATATATATATATATATATATATATATTATATATATATATATATATATATATATATATATATATATATATATATATATATATATATATATATATATATATAGGGACGCAAAGGTTAACAATGATCTCATTTTTAATTGATATATGCATGTTCTCTCTCTCTCTCTCTCTCCTCTCTCTCTCTCTCTCTCTCTCCTCTCTCTCTCTCTCTCTCTCTCTCTCTCTCTGGAAATTGCAAAGGATATATTTGAATATTTAAACCTAATTTTCATTATATCTGAAAAAACAAATTGTCAAAAAATCCTTGTATAAATTTATTGCAGTGTTTCAATGTAACTGATTTCTCAGTCAAGATTTCGATTTTAAAGAATAAACAACACAAGATTGATTCGATCAGGGAAATTGTTAAAATTGTTCATTTTATTAACTATTAAAGGAAACAGGAGTTTTATCACGATATTCACTATCTAAAGTGCATGATATATTCATAGGACAATATTTAAATAACTTTGATTTGCCTTTGCTTACAAAACTGGTAACAAAACTTTAAATCAATATGGAAAATGCATTTTTAAGCCAGTGGATGAGATTTTGATTAAGAGTACTGTAGACTGTAAGTATCCTATAAGTATAATATGGGCTTAATTTATTACTCATACTTGCTATAACTGAAATATAATAATAATACTCAAAATTTATTCTATATATTCATTCGAAAGAAAGTATCAAAATAAAATGTTCCAATGGTATTTCATGAACTGGCATTTGGCTCTTTTACCTAGTTGAAAGGGCAAACCACTATTACCTAACAGTTCACCCCGAATGGCGTGTTCCTATTGGCTAAGGACTGTTTCTTTGCCGTTGCCCGAAAGGAGCGTTCCTATTGGCTAAGGACATCGGAAGATAACTCCCAAATCATTCCTTAAAGGCGGATTTTCTTTCCAATATTTTACTTCCAAAATGACCTCACTGAGGCCATCTGTTGATACCTTTAGGAATATGGCTGAGTTCACTAAATCAACTTAAAATTATCGTATTTTCTATCTAAAAATACATATGAAATATTCATTACATATAATAGATGAATAAGATATGAATTGAATATATTTTACATAATAATAATGTCTAGATAAACATTATCTTGATATTTATGAAATAATCTTAAAGAGAAATACTCGTATACAGTTTTGGCAAAATTTATTTAGCACCTCATGAGGGGGTCCAGAATTGCCAACAAATTAATTAGGTGGAATTTTTCATTTAGAGAAATTTGAAAGTCACTTGGATGATATAGAAAGTGGAAAATATATATTTTCAGAATTTAATTTCATCACCCTGCTAAAGAGGTTGAGGATAAAATATTTAGCCTGATTGCTTTTCTTTCAAAGTAAATAGGTTGGCTACTCTTATCACCGAGTGGACAAGGATATAAACATTATATTCTTTTAGCTTTCAACTTATATAACAACATAATATTTACAAACAAAATGGTGAGTTCAATTAACTATTAACACTTTCTATTTCTGTATATGAAGACAATTCAGTGATAAAGGCAGTAATCAAGACATATAGTTCTTCACAAACCCTTTAATCTATATTCGAAAGGAACAACCTGCAAACGAGACTATATCAAAACAGCCAAGAATATTGTTAGTATGTCTTCAATTATGGAGGAACTCGACGTATTAAGCATTATTAAATTTACATTATACTTCATTTCGATTTTTATGTTCAATTTGAATAAGTACTGAAAGATTTACCATTTCATTTTTCTCAACATTTTAAGGTTGGCAATCTTGATGTGCAAGAAATCTCCTATTTAGAACGTAGTATTTTCCTTTTGAAATTGGCTATTTAATACAACGTATATTTCACAATCTAATGATATGCTTATGATCATGAAGATATATTGTTACCATTTTGTCAGAAACTATAAAATAAGATCAATTTCTCATGCGTGAAAAATAGATGGACATAGGAAGTCACTCAATGGAAAAACTATTGTATATTTCTCTCACAACACAATAAAAGAAATTCTATGGGTAAATATGCATCAGCATTCTAATATTATGTTTAAAATCTGCAAATAATAGAAGCAAATCCTAAATTATTTTGAACCTTATTCAAAGGTTTAAAATATACTCAGGAACAAAGTTCTGGTATTACTGAAGAGGGCTGAATCTATACTATAGGGGTATAAGAGTTTTAAACATAAACATAGGATTGTCTATGTTATTATCTATAAATATAAGGTTATTATAACCCAATATCCCAAAAAAAAATATTTTTTTATAAATATATCACTTCAATTCTACACGAGAGTATTTGCCATTACATATCTTCTCAAGTTTATCTGCTATTATGGTATTACAAGTGGTAGCCCTTATATTAGGTCGTCTATTTTCTTAAACATTATACTTCATTTATTTTTTTATATGGCCATTGTTTTAATCTAAGATCAATATTTCTTGTCTGCTTACGTGAATAATGTGAATAATGTTTCATCTTTTATTCCATAGATAGTTTGCTCTTATTAAAATTTTGAATGATGATTGAACTGAGAAAAACAGAGATCGAAACTTTGAAAGAGTGAGAATTGGTGATAGTATAAGGCTTGCTTCACACGAGCGGATTTTTTCCATACGGAAATATTTCCCTTTCATTAGGCAACATATCTTTATATGAGAGGGTTTTTCCCCTGAGCGACCTCGTAGTTTCTATAAGCCACTACACTGGAACCGAGTGAAATAGCAGTACACACAGCTAGTAAATCACTACCGCTCGGAAATTTTCCCGAGCAGGTAGCGTGTGAAAGGACCTCATTGATCTTCATTGGTTTTAAATCCTCGCGGTTCAATCTGCTCTTGTGAATCAAGCCTAGTAGACGAACTGTAAGGTAATAAAAAAAATTGCTCTACTCTTTAGTTGTATTGTATAGGACTGTTTCAGAACATTTAAAGGTTTAAAGGTCACCCATGAATGCCAGATGCAAGGGACACTAGGAGAAGGAGGTTGGTTGTATCACACCCTTCTGTCATAAAGTCTCCTGCAGATTTGGCTAATTATTGCTGGATATCTTTCTCGGTGGGTCCTACTGTGCCTTTTCGGGCATTTGCTGTAAATCTCTGAAGGAGACGAAAATAAATGGAAAAGGTCTTATCCCAACGGGAAATACTGACTAAACCTTGAGTTGTTTCTCACAATGTTTCGCTCAGAACCATAAATGTTCAGTCATAGAACTCTGTGAAGCACTCAACTTTCAACATTCCAAAGGGCGAAGCTATATGAAACTATCGCTCAATTCCGAGGAAAACTATGTAATCCTTTGGGCGAAATAATATGAGAATATCGCTCAACTCAGATGAAGACCATAAGAGAGGTACCCTGGTCCGAGTGCTTTTGAAATAACAGTGAAGATGGATTAATATATGGAATCTCTCTCTCTCTCTCTCTCTCTCTCTCTCTCTCTCTCTCTCTCTCTCTCTCTCTCCAAATACAAAATAAGAACAGGCAATTTGAACTTGATTTATGAATTTAATTAAAAGATACGCTATCTATACTGCGCATAACAACAAATGCAGAGTTTCAAGTTCACAACAGGACAACGGCCTCAGCAAATTGGTGATGGTAGGAGAATTTGGTCTGATCGCTCACAGCAAACCAACCTAGTATGGGTGGATCTAAATATTAGCCTTACAGCTTGATCATAGTGATAGGCAAACCCTTTCACTACATCAAGGTATCACCTCTCAGGAAGGGAAATACACACACACACCACACACACACACACACACACACATATATATATATATATATATATATATATATATATATATATATATATATATATATATATATATATATATATATATATTTATATATATATATTTATATATATATATATATATATATATATATATATATATATATATAATATATATATATATATATATATATATATATATATATATATATATATATATATATATATACATATTTATATATATAGATATATATAGTTTCTTATAGTGTCCGCAACCTCACCATCCTTGTGAGCAAGGATGGGGGTGTTTGGGGAAGCCTATAGGTCTACCTGCTAAGTGACCAGCAATCATTGCCTTGTCCAGTTTGTCTGGAAATGAATATGACGGACGAGTGTTGTCCGGTTGTGAACTGTGGAAGGGTTGACTCTAAAAAAATTCTAAAACTTAGAACTATAAAAACATTTTAGTTTAATGTTATTTTCCTTTAGAAACTGTAGTAGAAATCTGGCACTCAGCTATATTATTATTATTATTATTATTATTATTATTATTATTATTATTATTATTAGCTAAGCTACAGCCCTAGTTGGAAAAGCAAGATGCTATAAGCCCAAGGGGTTCCAACAAGGAAAAATAGCCCTATGAGGAAAGGAAATAGGAAAATAGATAAACGATATAAGAAGTAATAAACAATTAAAATGATATATTTTAAAAACATTAACAACATTAAAAAAGATAATTCATATATAAACTATAAAAAGACATATGTCAGCCTGTTCAACATAAAAACATTTGCTGTAAATTCTAATTTTTGAAGTTACCAAGATTACCATACAACGATATAGAGCTGTATATCTAGAATACAACATAACTTTATAACACAGATAAATTCCAGGTAATGGATTTATCCTTGTATTTAACCACTAATGAAAATTGTATAAATTACAAGTAAAGTAAACAGACCAGAAATGTTTTTTTTTTTCAATTCCTAAAAAAAGTAACACTAAATGGTGAATGGTGAATTTCCTGACAATGGCGCTGAAGTAAATGTTCATTAAGAAAATAAAACTCAAGTCCAGTGGCTGTTGGTTTCCTCTAAAAACGCTGTAAAGAATGTTTTACATTTCCTAATTCGGTTCCTTTCTATTTTGGAAGGGAAGTGAGAGAGGAGAGAAGTTCAAAGTTGGGGGCACTAGATGGCACCATTCTATTTTTCCAGCGATATAGAGTGTAGATATAATAGTGTAGTTTTTATTTATAGAAGCTTAGATTATGGACTGATTTCACATATAAGGAGACGTAAAAATTATTTTCCTTATTAAGCTTATATTCCTTGCAAATTAAGTATTGTGTGAAATAATATATCAGTCTTGAAATATCTCCTTTTTAAGTAAAAATGAATATAATCAATTTATAGGAAGGTTTTCATCGGACAGGCGAATAATTTTAGCTGTATAAAAATCATGTGATACAAGGAAAATATGGTTTAATTTGGATTTATGATTAAATGTTAATTCTCTGATAAGACAAGGGAAGAATACATTGCTAAAATCCTTGTTTCCTTAAACATATTATTCCTGATTTTCGATTCAAATATTCTGATGTTGGTTAGAAAATTATCTAAGCACATGTGTTATGTGGTACTCAAAAAACAAAAACAAATTTTCTCTAATTTTTTACAAATAGAATAAATAGATTTTAATTTTTTAACCTTGTCTCGGTGATTCTTGTAGCTCATAGAAGACGAAAAACTGTAAGAGATAAGAATAAAATGTTCACAGTTGTCTAAGACATATGAAAGCAAAATCACGAAACTCGTCATAAAAGATTACACTCATTCATCATCTTCTCTCTCTCTCTCTCTCTCTCTCTCTCTCTCTCCCTCTCTCTCTCTCTCCTCTCCTCTCTCTCTCTCTCTCTCTCTCTCTCTCTCTTCGTTGTAGTCACTGACTTGTATTGTGTGAAGGAGTCTCTCTCTCTCTCTCTCTCTCTCTCTCTCTCTCTCTCTCTCTCTCTCTCTCTCTCTCTCTCTCTTCGTTGCAGTTACTGAATTGCATTGGGTGAAGAATTCTCTCTCTCTCTCTCTCTCTCTCTCTCTCTCTCTCTCTCTCTCTCTCTCTCTCTCTCTCTCTCTCTCTCCGTTGCAGTCACTGACTTCCATTGTGTGAAGGATTTTGAAAGGGGAGGTAGGAAGCTAGGTACTCATCCCTCCCCTCTTCCAAAGACCCAATCCACCCCCTACCCAAGCCCCATTGAACCCCCCTTTCCAGAGACCTCCCTTTCCAGAGACCTACCCCCTTTCCAGACCCCTACCCCCCTTCCAGAACCACCCCCCCACCCCCACCCCCACTCCACCCTACTGCAGACCTCCATATCCCTTGGTTTTATGTGATTTGATCTCACGAGAAATCTTGAGTCAGATTTGAAATAATACAAATGCAGCTGCAGTCAGCCTTTCCACTTTTGGGGGCCAGATTTTCTTGCTCTTTGGATAACTCTGAATTATTCCCTGGCGGAGAAACTGGAAGAAATTTAATTTAACCTACTTGAGGAGAAGGAATTTTATTTGACTTACTTGAGGAATAACGTTCTTGTCATTCTGGTAATTTAGCAAGCTTTGAATATTATACGAATATAATAAATATTGAATTATCATCGCAAAGAAAATATTTTTTTTCGTATATATCACCTCTTCTTCTTCTTCTTCTTCTTATTATTATTATTATTATTATTATTGTTATTATTATTATTATTTTTTTTATTATCATTATCATTATCATTATCGTTATCCTTATCATTATTATCATCATCATTTGGTGGCATATGTTAATTATGGTGGGAAATTTTTTTTCATCTAAGATGTACATTTTCGTTGACCAGTAAAATCTTTAAGACTACTGCGTTGGTGACCAAAAGAAAGAAGAAAAAAGAATAGTGATAGATAGATCAGTTGATCTAGTTTTTCGTTTACAGTTCTGACATTTCAATATTTTTTTTTTCTTTATATAATTCTCTAACTTTTGGTTTTATTTTACAACATAGAATCGATTCTCTTAGGAAACCTCACTATCCCTCAGTCTTACTAACTCAAATCACCAAGAGTAATGTATAGAAAGTGCGGTATCATGAAGGCTTACAATTCGTGGGACCTATGCTCGATCCTCACTCACGGCAATTCCTGGTTCTACCAGGTCCTAGCTAGGGTTGAGAGGTGGCTGAGGCCCGAAGATTGTGACCTGCACCTGTGCAGCTCACGAGTGATATTTAAACCTTGAAAGCTTTATGCTTTGAAGTCTGCCGTTTGGAAACATGTTACACTGTTACCGATTTGCTGTGAAAAAAGGTGAAAATCCTGGAATAAATGTTGCCAGATATTAACCGTTTTAGAAATTTATATATTGACATAAAGGAGTGTTATGACGGTAACTAATCTGTAAAATATATTGACAAAGTAGGGTAAAAACTACGGTCGACTATATTTTACTGAAATACGGCTGAGAACAGTATATTTTTACGGAGAATTTCTGATTAAAATTACGGTTTTATTTTTTAAGTGTACCAATTCTAGTCATATTTTATTTCACAGATCCATACTTTAACAGAGAGAAATGAAAATACAACCATAATACGAATCAAATGGAAAAAAATATACCAATTTTAATCTAACATGGCTAGCCTAACCAATTCTTTCCAATATATAAAAAAGACGCTTTTGGAAACAGAAGAAAAAAAATCCATGAATACCAATGGAGGCGGGAGTTTTTTATTTTCTATTTCGAGATATGTTACAGACATTTATCAATATCATTTTCCAGGAAAATCCCAATAATCTATTATTCCTTCAGGCCAGAAAAGTACGACTTTACTATTCGTTTTTATTTATATCATAATCCTTTGATAATTTAGATATCGAATTAATATTTGTTCGAGCTATTTCAAATTTGAAAATGTAAAGGCGAGTCTTAAAATTGTTTGAAAATACTTTATGTAAGACCTGACTCTTGAAGGTGAATTGCTCTCTCTCTCTCTCTCTCTCTCTCTCTCTCTCTCTCTCTCTCTCTCTCTCTCTCTCTCTCTCTCTCTCTCTCTCTGCAACAGCACTTAGACATTAATAATAAAACAGGCTTAGGAGGAACCTCTTAGAGGGAGAAGATCAAGAGGAAGGTAGAGAATATTAGATGGTGAGATAAAGTCCAGGACTCCTCACTGTTTAATGGAAGGACGCTGGTGACTGGTACAGCACATGAACATACGCTAACGGTGTCTAAGCGATATCAGTTAGGGCGGCCGATCTTGAAATGACCTTAAGAAAATTATCATAAATGGTTAAAAAAAAAACTTTATATCCAGATACATTGCTTTGTTTAATTGTAAATGATGGCATCATCTGTTTGTAATTAAAAAAGTAATATTATCATTAAAGCAAAATAAGGTAGTGCCATGTTTCTACCTATCTGCCTTTTTAGCTAACTAAATTAGTAATTTATTTATTTATTTAACTATTTATTTATATATATATATATATATATATATATATATATATATATATATATATATATGCATTATATATATATGTGAATATACATATGTATATACATATATCTATCTATATGCAGTATATATATATGAATATACATATATATATATATATATATATATATATATATATATATATATACATATATATATATATATATATATATATATATATATATATATATATATATATATATATATATATATAAAATTCATATATATATATATATATATATATATATATATATATTTAAAATGAAAAGTATTTAATGAGAGGGTCCTATCAGTATTAACTTATTTGTCAGGAAATAAGAGCCTTACTAAAGCCATAGAACATAAGCTAGTTACAACTCCAGGATC
>NC_090744.1:110753993-110761493 GCF_036898095.1 Palaemon carinicauda | reverse complement strand
TTCGGGACTTTATGTAGCGAATGATAAAAATAGATAAAAGATAAAAAATAAATGATCTTTTAAATAATATCTAATTAGCACTAATGATAGGCACTCCATTTTTCATGAATATAATAATTTTATGAAGAACTTATATTTCACTATATATATATATATATATATATATATATATATATATATATATATATATATATATATATATATATATATATATATATATATATATATATATATATATGTATGTATATATATACATATATATATATATATATATATATATATATATATATATATATATATATATTTATATATATACTGCATATATATAAATATATATATATATATATATATATATATATATATATATGTGTGTGTGATATATAAATGTATGATTATATATACATATATTTAGTTATATATATACTATATATATATATATATATATATATATATATATATATATATATATATATATATATACATATATATATACATATATGCATGTCTGTGTGTTTTTCTGAGTATCTGGATGTATCTAGAATTTAATGCCAATTACTTGAGTATATCATATTCCAATTATATATGTAATTACTTTTGCAATGATGTAAGCGAAATCCTTGAAAAAGGAAGCATTTGACATATATGACGAAAACATGTTTTTCGCTAAGCAAGAAAGGAAGGGAGATTATGAGTTTCATATTTACAGCGGGAAAATTTAGCGATTCTAGGATTTCATGAATAAAACCTCGCTAAAAAAAAATTCGTTCATCTGTCGACTGATATTTCATTTGCTTATAATGCATTGTTGATTAAAGTAATATATTCCTATTTTTTTTTCCTATGTAAAAGAAACATTTTGTTTATATGAATTAATAATTAAGGGTTAATAACCTCCTAGAATACATATAATTATCTTTTTACTCAATATATTTATCAAATATAATGTCCTTCTAATTCTACTACCACTGTGGTTTTCCCAGGCAGACGAATTAATCAAATTGATAATCATCTTACCGTAGGTTTATATATGAAAGATGATAACGATCAAAAGTAAACGGAAATGTTTTATCATTTTACTAAATAGCTTTTTATTGTACAACTGTGAGTTTTTTTATATATAATTTCATAAAAGTTTTTAATTTGAGATGACCTACAATGATAATTAGTTAATTGATGTAATTAAGTACCATTCGTCTTCATATCATTTTGAACTATCAAAGATTTAAGGGTCACGTATGAGTGGCAGAGGCCAAAGACTGACATTTCCCTATCAAGCAGGATAATGCTCTAGAGACTTACCATATATATATATATATATATATATATATATATATATATATATATATATATATATATATATATATATATATATATATATATATATATATATATATATATATATATATATATATATATATATATATATATATATATATATATATATATACAGATATATATATATATATATATATATATATATATATATATATATATAAATATATATATATATATATATATATATATATATATATATATATATATATATACATATGTATGTATATTTATATATATATATATATATATATATATATGTATATATATATATATATATATGTGTGTGTGTGTGTGTGTGTATATATATATATATATATATATATATATATATATATATATATATATATATATATATATATATATATATATATATATATATAAATATATATATATATATATATATATATATATATATTATATATATATATATAAATATAAATATATATATATATATATATATATATATATATATATATATATATATATATATATATATATATATATATACACACATGGTCAGCACCTAAGCCCCTCTCTTTCCAAACTAGGACCAAGGAGGGCCAGGCAATGGCTGCTGATGACTCAGCAGATAGACCTATATGATCCCCAAAATATAAAAGCAACCCAATGCAAAAATATATTGAAAATCAATAATAAACTATAAAGAAAACAAAGTTATATATCAAGATAAAGAACACTATTCAATAGATAAGAAACATTTTAACCGTAATGGGACATTGATATTAATATCAATCTGCTCCTCAGTAAAGTATTTATACTAAATTTAAGCTCCTTGATTTCCAATTGTTCAACTATTCAATTGAGATGATCAGTCCACAATTGGTCAGATCAGAAATGATACTCCTAGAATAGTGTTTAGTGTTGAGTCTTATTGAGGAAAAGACATTAGTAACAAGGTTAACTGCAATAATTATTTTCTATATAGTGATTTATTCAAGGAATATCTCCATGAAAAGGGGGGTCAGAATTATGAATTTATATACATCTAAAATAAACAGCTGATTAAAATGAGTTAATAGAGATTTATATCCATTTCAAATATATAAAATTAAGTAGATCACATTTTTTTCCAGAAGGTCCAAAACCAGACAAAGTTTTTTTTCTAGTTGGTGTAATGTATTAATTGACATACCTTCAAAAATCTTACAGTACTTTCTCAATATATAATTTATCAACGTTTATTTATATGAGAAATAAACTTAAAAATTAACATATAACCTAAAATATACAAATATCTAAAAGAAACCAAACATATGCTCTTTAGTTAACAATATCATAGCCTTGCATCTTGGAATCTTTACATAGTTGATATTGAAAGTAGTTTTCCAATTCTGTATCATTTGAAATACGAGATACCAATATACTATAAAGGATTTTATTTGAACGTTTTATGGAGCAACGTCCGTTGCAAAGGACCTTGTTAACCTAGAACAATGCAACATCTTCGTTTAAATTTATATAGAATATTTTTTTTTCTTTTTTCTTTTTTTTTTCGTCTCCTCACTATATTTTGTTTTATCTTTCCAGGTCTTGCTATAACCATTGTTTAGTTAACCATTGCATAAAAGTATCGGGTGATCTTCGAAATATATTGGTTTTCGACATATTCTTTTTTAGTTTTTGATATATTTTTTTTTTTAGTTTTTGACATGTTTTTTTTTTAGTTTTTGATATTTTCTTTAGTTTTTGAAATTTTTCGTAGTTTACGACATATTTTTTTTTTTAGTTTTTGACATATTCTTTTAGTTTTCGACATATTCTTTTAGTTTTCATTATATTTTTCTATTTTTGACATTTTATATTATTTTATTTTCTTTCTCAAAATTCAATTTATCAAGGCGTATATATTTGAGAAGTAAACTTAGAAATTAACATATAACCTAAAATATATAAATATCTAAAAGAAACCTAACATATACTCTTTAGTTAACAATATCACAGCCTTGAACCTTTGAATCTTTACATAGTTGATATTGAAAGTAGATTTCAAATTCAATATCATTTGAAATACGAGATACCAATATACTGTAAAGGATTTCATTCGAACATTATATGAAGCAACATCTGTTGCAAAGGGTCTTGTTAGCCTAGAGCAATGCAACATTTTCGTTTAAATTTATATAGAATATCGTGTTTTTTTTCTTTCTTTTTTTGTCTCATACCAATTTCCTTTTGGTTTATCTTTCCTGTTCTTGCTACAACCCTTGCTTAGTTAACCATTGCATAGAAGTATTGGGTGATCTTCGAAATATATTAATTTTTTTACATATTTTTTTTTAGTTTTTGATATATCTTTTTTTAGCTTTGACATATTTTTTTTAGTTTTTGACATTTCTTTTTAGTTTTTGACATATTTTTTTAGTTTTCGACAAATAGGTTTTCGTCATTTTTTTTAGTTTTTTATTTATATATTTTAGTTTTCGACATTTTTAGTTTTCGACATTTCTAGTTTTCGACATATTTCTTTTAGTTTTTGACCTATTTTTTTTAGTTTTCGACATATTTTTTTTTTAGTTTCCGGCATATTATATTAGTTTTCGACATATCTTTTTTTAGTTTTTGATATATATTATTTTAATCTACTTTCTCAAAATACAATTTATCAAGGCGTATATATTTGAGAAATAAACTTAGAAATTAACATATAACCTAAAATATACAAATATCTAAAAGAAACCTAACATATACTCTTTAGTTAACAATATCATAGCCTTGAACCTTTGAATCTTTACATAGTTGATATTGAAAGTAGTTTTCCAATTCAATATCATCTGAAATACGAGATACCAATATACTGTGAAGGATTTTATTTGAACATTTTATAAAGCAACATCTGTTGCAAAGGGTCTTGTTAGCCCAAAGCAACGCAACATCTTCGTTTGAATTTATATAAAATATTTTTTTTTTTGTCTCCTTACTATACCAATTTCCTTTTGTTTTGTCTTTCCTGTTCTTGCTACAACCCTTGCTTAATTACCCATTGCATAAAAGTATTGGGTGATCTTCGAAATCTATTAGTTTTCGACATATTTTGTTTTTATTTTAATATATTTATTTTTTGACATCATTTCCTATCATACGAATATTGTAGAAGATAAATCTTAATGGAAGCATATATATATATATATATATATATATATATATATATATATATATATATATATATATATATATATTCAACTGGTTTATCTGACAGTGAAAGTAGATGACTGTCAAACATTCAGGAAATATTAGAGTAACGGTATAATAGTATTAGTCCCGGTTGGTTGGAAAGTTATATCCATATATTTCTTTTACTTCATTTCTATATTATTGATAGACGCCAAAAGGTTAAAATATGAGATATTATATATATATATATATATATATATATATATATATATATATATATATATGTGTGTGTGTGTGTATATATATATATCTATATATATATATACATATATATATACAAATATGTATATATATATATATATATATATATATATATATATACGTACACATATACATATATATTAATATACATATGTGTGTATGCATGTATGTATATGTGTGCGGAGAGAGAGAGAGAGAGAGAGAGAGAGAGAGAGAGAGAGAGAGAGAGAGAGAGAGAGAGAGAGAGAAATGTAGCAGTTATACTGTATATATCAAATTATAGGTTATATATAGAAATTAGTACCTAATGATTAAATTAATGGAAGTTATTTAAATATTCGAGACAAATTAATTTTTAAATAACTTGCCTACATTCAACATAAACAAACTCAGAGTTGAGACTAATGTTGGCAATTTTTTATTCTTGATCTAGATATTAATCTCTGGCACTGTCATTCAATTAGTTCATTATGCATGTTGCATAAGATTTTTCATAACTCTGACCATCCTTTACATCCAGATCTTCCCGGACAGTTCCTGTTCGTAATAATAGGCAGGCAGTTAATTCTAATAGCCAGGCCTTCTCCATCATAAGGCTCAATACTACACAGCACTCTAGAAGTTTTATTCCAGCTGTGACCAAGTTGTGAAATGATCTTCCTTATCAGGTAGTTGAATCAGTTGAACAGGCTGACATATGTCTTTTTATAGTTTATATATAAAATATTTGTTTTAATGTTGTTATTTTTTTTATATTTTAATTGTTCATTACTTCTTATATCGTTTATGTATTTCCTCACTTCATTTCCTCACGGGGCTATTTTTCCCTGTTGGAGCCCTTGGGCTTATAGCATCTTGCTTTTCCAACTAGGGTTGTAGCTTAGCTAGTAATGATAATGATAATCATCATCATCTTCAACATGACCAACGAGATCAGAACTCGATGGGAATGAGAACCGAGTTCCTCAAGTGGAGAATGATCCGAATAAAATAGGATCGTTATTAAGGAGGAGAAGGGATTCTCACTCTTCTTACTAGATGAGGAAGAGCCTCTCTCATTGCCCGGGGAAATATTCTCGTCAAGGCTGCACAAATTTATCGTGAAGCTGAAGGGGAGGATCTAAGTAAGAGAGTTTGTCGAATAACCAGAGTTTTTTAGAATTCTGATCTCCTACTGTATTTTTTTCTGTTAATTCATAATCTCTTTCGTATGCTGTAAGACACATACACGTGTACACAATAACACACTGAAACAAATAATACGATTTTTAGAATGAGTATGTATATTTAGTTATTGCTGAAGCTTTGATTTACCAATCCAAAGGCGTACATTGTAGTTGTTTATTTTTGAGCTTCATTAAATTTGCTATTATTTCAGGGGAACTTATTGTATAATCTACACGCATGCACATACATACTTACACACACCTATTGTATATATATGTATATATATATATATATATATATATATATATATATATATATATATATATATATTATATATATAAATATACATATTTATATATATGAATATATATATATATATATATATATATATATATACTGTATATATATACATATATATATATATATATATATATATATATATATATATATATATGAATATTTATATAGTATATACAGTATATATATATATACATATATATATATATATATATATATATATATATATATATATATATGTATATAGTATATACAGTGTATATACTAAATATATATATATATATATATATATATATATATATATATATTTATATATATATATATATATATATATATATATATATATATATATACACGTGTGTGTGTTTGTAAAGAGAAAGATGTATAAGAGAAAGCATCCAGGGTTTATTTCAGCCTCCAGTTCTTAAAGACGTCCTATCTGCAAAAGCATCATCATCCTTCCTTCCTCTGGTTTTGTTCGCTTAATTCTCTTACTGGATCTCATGGTCATTTCATATCCTCTCTTTTAATCTTTTACTCTTTGAAGACCTACTCATTAAGGACGAGAGAGAGAGAGAGAGAGAGAGAGAGAGAGAGAGAGAGAGAGAGAGAGAGAGAGAGAGTCTTCAGCTATTGTCCAACTTTAATCAGTTTTTTTTTTTTTTTTTTTTTTTTTTTGAGTGGAGGGAACTCATTCAAATTTTATATAATGAAAAACTCTTTGATTAAAATGAAGATCACTTTTAACAAAACCGTTTTTTTTTTATCTATGAATCACTTTAGCGTGATTTAATCTTATTTTTATAGTTATTTTTCCTTTTATGCTTCTTGTGTCAGATTCGTTTATAATCAAATATTTATCATTGAATTCCTAATTGAGTCATGTATAACAATCAGCTTCATAAATCCGTATCCTTTTTGTTTTTCACCAAATCTAATTTTTGATAAGAAAAACAAAAAATAAATTTTGATTAGATAATAGTAATACAGTTCTCATATCGTTCATATTATCCAATATTGAAATAGAATGTGATGGGATTTGAAAAAAAAATCCGAATTTTGAAAAATTAACTTTATATAGTTTCACAGTCGCAGAATTATTTCGAGACAATAGTAAGTCTTCTTTTAACAAACTTTCCAAACCCAGTCTCCTATCTATTCCAGAAAGAAAGTTACAATTTTCTTCATAACTTCAAGTTATTAAATGTTATTACAACAAAGGATTTTTCACAAACAAAACTTCTTATCGTTGTGGCTGTACTGGTAACCTCTCTGCCTGGTGATCGCCAGATAGCGGTTCGAGTCCCA
>NC_090744.1:110746493-110748993 GCF_036898095.1 Palaemon carinicauda | reverse complement strand
TATATATATATATATATATATAACCGTTTGTGCATTTTTTTGTGTAATTGAATGTGCAAAGATATATTATATATACACATATATATACACATATATATATGTGTGTGTGTGTATGTGTGTGTGCACAGTAATGCATATATATATATATATATATATATATATATATATATTTATATTTATGTACGTATATATTTATATATATATATATATACATATTAATATATATCCATTTCGACAGTTCCTTCAGCTCCTCGGTGTACTTTAAAAACCTTTGTTTGCTCCTTCGAATTTCGAGAACACTGGATCGTAAACCTTTCTACATCGGTCTAACGAACCAGTTTCGTTTTTACCATTTGAATATTCCACCATTGATTTCAGTTGGGTTTTAACTCAATATCCTTTTATTTTGGTTTTTCATAAGTAATATATTTCCTCTATTCTGTTTAACAGGTTCTTTGGTACTGAGGTTTTTTAATTTTCTATAGATGTGTATAATAAGAGTTAAATATTCTGTAGCTTTAAATATTGAGAGATTCTAAATTCTAGATTTATTATATAGAAATAGATTTGATTTTATATTCAAAATCAAAGAAAATAATGATATGGCAACCAGTGTAACTAAGTTATAATAATAATAGTGATGATCATATTAAGATAATGATAATAATCATAAAATTCTGATAATAATGATGATAATAATAATAATGTTAAAGATAACAAAATAATCCTTGGCATTTGAGAATTTAATCATATTTTCAGGTTTTAAAATCTCTCTCTCTCTCTCTCTCTCTCTCTCTCCCTCTCTCTCTCTCTCTCTCTCTCTCTCTCTCTCTCTCTCTCTCATTTGTCTGGCTGCTCAAAGTATCTATCATAGAATTATGATGTAAACAGAAACCTCTTTACATGTATCTCGAAATTAATGAATTCTAATATGTAAATGCCTTTTTGTTTTTTCCCCATAATAATCGGCGTCAATGACCTCAGATGTAAGGATGCTAGATAACTCCTAATCAATCAATCAATCAATTCCCATAATAACCATTTTATTAAAGCCTGTTTTGGAATTAACTTACGTTTTCTCACCAAAACGATTATTTCATTCAGATACCAAAACGAGGAAACAAACAAATGATTGGGAAATTTAATAGACCGAAGGACAATTCCCGGAAGCATCTATTTTACGTTTATATCTTATGCAAGTTTCGAAAACCTTTTTTATTAAAAGAATCATTTAATGTTATCAAATTCAGATCTGCACTTGACTCTCTTGTTTCAATTTTCTTTTTTAGCTTTTGATATATATGTTGTTTTTATCTTTTTCTTTTTTTATCTTTTGCATATTCATCTTCTCTTAGCCATCTTTCCTTATGCTTTTGGAAGAAGAGGAGCTATATTCAGAATAACATCTTTGTCAAGCAATCAAATCATAAAAATAAAGTGTGTCATGTAACTGACAATTTCCGCCCTGTCAAAATCTCTCTTTACAATGCTCTTACTTTCCTAAAAACATCTTCATCTTACCATAACAATATACATGCGAATTTACTATCACAATTTCATTTCTCTTTCTGCTCCAGTTAAGGATATTAACAGAGGTAAGCAATTTACAAAAAAAAAAAAAAAAAAAAAAAAAAAAAAGTGTGGACCTTAGAGATGTATTATAAGAGAGAGAGAGAGAGAGAGAGAGAGAGAGAGAGAGAGAGAGAGAGAGAGAGAGAGAGAGAGAGAGAGAGAGAGAGAGAGGATAAAATATTTTCTAACAAAACTAATAAGAAATTATTGTTTTTCAATACATCTCATTCCAGTGAAATAAACAAGTGATTCATGAACATATGTAATCATGCAAGATTTTTTTATCTTTCGAGAGCAAACCTTCGATTCTTATATTCTATTTTTAGAAATATACAATCTCTTTTACTCTAATATCCAATCTCACGTCTCTTGGATAAGCAACTTGATTGACATATCCTTATTTTGTAATTCATCCAATGATCTACTTATATGATTTATTTTTGCTTTAGATAAAACATTAGCTCAGTTTCCCTTCCATTCACTTATTCACATAAACACCCAAAGTTTCAAATATCAGATGATATATATAACATTAATGTCAGAGTATAGTATAGCATAGTTACAGGGTAGTAGGTTGGCCAGGGCACCAGCCACCCTTTCACATACTACCACTAAAGAGTTATTGGTCCTATGACTGGCCAGGCAGTATTACATCGGATCCCTCTCTCTGGTTACGGCTCATTTTGTCTTTCCCTAAACATACACCGAATAGTCTGGTCGATTTTTTTCCACATTCTCCACCGTCTTCATACATCTGAAAACAGTTGAGATTACCAAACAATTCTTCTTCGCTCAAGGGATTAACTATTGAATTATAATTGTTCAGTGGCTACTTTCCTCTTGGTAAGGGAAGAAGAGACTCTTTAGCTATGGTAAGAAGCTCTTCTAGGAGAATGACACTCCAAATTCAAACCATTGTTCTCTAGTC
>NC_090744.1:110742409-110744909 GCF_036898095.1 Palaemon carinicauda | reverse complement strand
TTCAGAGAGAGAGAGAGAGAGAGAGACGAGAGAGAGAGAGAGGAGAGAGAGAGAGAGAGAGAGAGAGAGAAAGGGGCGAAGAAGATATCTTCTTTTCATTTGCCAGAGCTTATGATTATTTTTGGCTTTTGCTGTCCTTGTGTGTGGAGAGAGAGAGAGAGAGAGAGAGAGAGAGAGAGAGAGAGGAGAAGAGAGATGAGAGAGAGAATGGTGGGAGAGGAAGTTATCTGCCTTTCGTTTGTCTGAGCCTATGCTTATATCTGATTTTTAATGTCCTTATATAAAGAAGAGAGAGAGAGATGAGAGAGGAGATGAGAGAGAGAGAGAGAGAGAGAGGAGAGAGAGTTAATCTTCATATCATTTACCAGAAGCCTTATGCTTATTTTTGGATCCTGCTCCCTTACATTAAGAGAGAGAGGAGAGAGAGAGAGAGAGAGAGAGAGAGGAGAGAGAGAGAGAGAGAGAGAGAGAGAGAGAGAGAGAGAGAGGGGGTGTATTCTATTCTTCTTATTGTGTTTTATTCTCAATGTTATTTTTCATAGAAAGAGCAAAAGACAGACAGACATACAGACAGAGTGTGCGTTTATAGTAGTGTTTTTTTTTTTTCCATTCGTCAAATATTTAGATATACCAAATGGTTCCAAATGTGAAATATATAATAACGAATAAAGGTCTTATTTTATTAAAGATATCTTGAAAGAGAAAATATTATAGATATTTAGTCTTTGATTTTCATTGTTGAAATCCTAGATTAATTTCATATTCCTTCACCAAAAAGATACGGAAACAGAAAAATTTATTGTAATTGAAAATAAACATTACATTTTATTTCTGTGATTACAAAGAACTTATTTACACACCTGCTTCACTTGAGCAAAGAGGAGCCTCTCAAACGTACGATAGGACTCTTCAAAGTATGTATCCTCTTTAGAAAAATATTTCATGCTTTTGAAGAACTCTCATAACTTTCTAAGAGTAAAAATTATAAACAAAAGAGAGTAAGTACGGCGGTAAAAATTATAAACAAAACTAAAAAAAGAAGCGGTAAAAGTTTGGTAAGTATAGACGCATACAAAGGAAAAAAGTTTTATAGTTTTACATCGAGTACATAAAAAGGTCAAATCCTCTCTATAAATATCAAATTTTGAAAAGTTTTGCTTTTTGGGGTAGGCTTGAAGAAACTCTTATATTCTTAATCTGAAAAAGAGCTTAACCGAAAAAAGGTTAACTTTTAAAATAACCATTTTCATTACCAAATTCTAAAAAATCAAAATTTTTAACTTTTTAAGTCTCGATTTCTTTTTTTTCAGAGAGTGTTAAAAGTATTTGAAAATAATAATAATAATGATAATAATAATAATAATAATAATATTATTATTATTATTATTATTATTATTATTATTATTATTATTATTATTATTATTATTATTATTATTAATAAAATTGATGATAATGCTGAAGATTAATAATGATAATAATAATGATAATGAAAATAAATTCTAATAATGAAATATTATTCATAATGACATCAGTAGAAAATAATGATGATATCAAGAAAAAATAAATAGTTGCGGTGGCCGATGCGGTAACGACCCTGACTGGGGTTCGAGTCCCGCTCAAACTCATTAGTTCCTTCGGTTTGCTGCAATCTCACCATCCTTGTGAGCTAAGGATGGGGTGTTTAGGGGAGCCTATAGGTCTATCTGCTGAGTCATCAGCAGCCATTGCCTGGCCCCCCTTGGTCTTAGCTGATTGGAGAGGTGGCTCGGGCGCTGATCGTATGTATATATGGTCAGTCTTTAGGGCATTCAGCAACCATTGCCTGACCCCCCCTTGGTCCCAGCTTGGGTTGAGAGAACGTTTTGGCGCTGATTATAAGTATATATGGTCAGATTCTAGGGCATTCAGCAACCATTGCCTGGCCTCCCTTGGTCCCAGCTTGTGTGGAGAGAACGTTTGGGCGCTGATCATAAGTATATATGGTCAGACTCAGGGCGTTCAGCAACAATTCCCTGGGCCCCCTTGATCCCAGCTTGGGGTGGAGAGAACGTTTGGGCGCTGATCATAAGTATATTTAGTCCAGCCTCTACGGCATCGTCCTGCTTGATAGGGCAATGTCACTGTCCCTTGCAGTCCTGTGCCATTCAATGAGCGGCCTTTGAACCTTGAAACTGGGGAGTCAAAACTAATATTACAGACTTATTACATAGCATGAAATGAAATAGTATACTGTCACCACCATCAGATCAAAGAGACATCTCATATTTTTCCAGTTGGAAATGAAAAATATACATAAGCGAGGGGATTGAATTGCCCTTCTGATAACTAATTGCTCTCTCAAAACCACATTTTTTTATTTCTTTCAAAAAGCTGTGGGTGAAGTGCTGGGAGATTATTGGGCCAATTAAAGGATATAAGGGTCGTACTTTCAAAAATTGGTTCGTGTCCTTTTTGTTATTGGTTTATTTCTTCTTTTTTTTCTAGTGATGAAGGAAAGTGA
>NC_090744.1:110704909-110737409 GCF_036898095.1 Palaemon carinicauda | reverse complement strand
CCAATGTCGTCTGAATATGTCCTTACTTCAATGGCGAATTTTGGGACAATACTGTTGAAGAACTACACGTCACTCACCGTTCAGTTGAATCATTCTGCCTCCATCCTCAATCCCCGCAATCCGTTTTTGCACCGATACAAAGCCTCGTACTTTTTCCAAGAGTCTCCTTTAATAAGACATCGTCGCAAAAGTCCAAGCAAAGGATCCTTCAAGGCGCATACATTATGATCTTCAAAACTCAGCTGCCAACGGAAGATCTCGTGTCCTTCTATAGGTCGGGCTATATAAAACGAACGATCGGCAATTTCGGCAGCAACCAAAACCATCTGTAGTTGATGGTGTTCCGAAGACGTAACACATAATTCTAACCGTCAGCTTCCTATTCCGCCAGAACGCGATCTCTGTGAGTTAAGTGAAATCCTTCTCCCAGTCATCAAATCATTTCCTCTTACTACTATTGACGCTTAATTCCTTGGTTAGATTTCGCCAGCTGCATACAGATCATGTGAGGTGTTGCAGGCTACGTTTGAAAAAAATGAAGATCAGGTCTTCAGAAGTCATTTGAAGCTCGGGGAGGAGTCGTTCAGGACTGCTCCCGGAAATTCCAGTTCTGGAGTCATTCAGAAATCCATGTTAAGTATACGGCTATGTCCTTTGAAGACTTTTGGAAATTCGGGAAAGTTTTCTTCTGAAACCGTTCTGAGATTCCGTTCTGGAGGCATTCAGAATTCCATTCTAAGTCTATAGCTATTTCTTCTGAAGCCATTTGGAAATTCGGGAAAGTTTTCTTCCGATACCGTTCTGAGATTCCGTTCTGGAGGCATTCAGAATTTCATGCCAAGACTATGGCTATTTCTTCTGAAGCCATTTGGAAATCCGAGAAGATTTTCTTCCGAATTCGTTTAGGACTCGCGAAAAATTCCATTCTTGTTTTATAACAACAACAACAACAACAACAACAACAACAACAACAACAACAACAACAATAATGATAATGATAATGAAATAATAATAATAATAATAATAATAATAATAATAATAATAATAATAATAATAATAATAATAATAATAATGATACTAATTATAATAATAATAATAAACTACGTGATTTGATTTATGGATTTGAGTTGAAAAGTTTTGAAGACGCTAAACGCTCAACTTTGCAGTTTGAAGGAAACTTTAAGATACACGGACGAAGGGCGAAGGGTAATTGAGGTTTAAAGCAAACCGAATCGAAATAGCTGGTTTCAGCTAAATTATTTCAGGTTTGGGATTTAGAACAATCTATTTCTGGTACGAATCGATATATATATATATATATATATATATATATATATATATATATATATATATATATATATATATGTGTGTGTGTGTGTGTGTGTGTGTGTGTATATACATATATATAGTTTATATATGTGTATATACATGCATGTATATAAGCTTTTGCAGTATATGAATATTCTGTGTATATATGTATATTTATACGATGTATATATATACATATATATACACACATATACATATATATACATACATATACATATATATAATATATACATACATATATATATAATATATACATACATATATATATATATATATATATATATATATATATATATATATATATATATATATATATATATACATGCATATACATATATGATATATATATATATTATATATACTATATTTATATAATATATGAATACAGTATATTTGCATGTACTGTACATACACACACACACACACACACACACACACACACACACACATATATATATATATATATATATATATATATATATATATATATATATATATATATATATATATATATATATATATATATATGCATACATACATACATACATACATACATACATACATATATACATACTGTTTGTACATACATACATCCCTAAATACAGCAGCCTTCGTATTCTCCCAACTGTTTATACATGCAAAAGCAAATGTAAAATGCATATCACCAAGTTATGGCTTAACCTTGATATTTCATCGAGATTCCAGGTGTGGACAAGATATCTGCCCGCAAGCCACTGTACATTTTGTTCTTCAAAACGGAATAACATCTTGAAATCACGATCAAGTGTGGGTAAACGAGGCATGTATTGTTTAACATGCCTCACATCCACAAAATCTGCCATCGTCCTGAGAATCGGACAGAACAACCTTTCTCTTAGAACTGCAGTCTGCTACTGACCAGACTCAGCTTTTTCGAAGCATATGCTCATTATATGAAGTAAAGGGTCTTCTTTATGTATAACCATTTACTTTTATGTGATTATAAGGATATGCTTTTGCTCTAAAAGTAGAAGCTTTTGCTTGAAATGTTTATGAATGCAAGTAGAAGGATTTCCTTCATATTTTGCAAGTATAAGCATATCCTTTTCTTTATGAATACTGCCCAATGTCTATTCATTATAAACGTAAGTAATATGCCTAAGTACCGTATATATATATATATATATATATATATATATATATATATATATATATATATATATATATATATATATATATATATATATACATATATATATATATATATATATATATATATACATATATATATATATATATATATATATATATATATATATATATATATATATATATATATATATATATATATATATATATATATATGTGTGTGTCTGTGTGTGTGTTCATATATATATATATATATATATATATATATATATATATATATATATATATATATATATATATATATATATATATATATATATATATATATATATACATATATATATATATATATATATGTGTGTGTGTGTGTGTGTGATTTATATCTGTATCTACATTTATATCTAAATCTATATTTGCATTTACATTCGCTGTTTATAATTCACAGCGTACAGTATAAGCTAAATTCTGTGCATATTCATGAACGGGAGATTTTTATCTTTTCTACAATAAAAATTTCTTACCCTTTTTTAATAACAAATAAAAAGATCTACAATTTCAACAGACGGCTTATGCAAATGAAACTACTTTTAATACTCCGACAGTTTTTTGTGAATTAATATTTACATTTTAAAGGTTGTTTTTTCTCTTACTTTATTCCATTTGGCCTACACAACTCTCATTTGCATAGTCTTTGAATGTGATTTACTGTTAGAAAAAAACCGTAATTTGAATCGGAAATTCTTCGTAAAAAAATATACTGCTCTCAACCGTATTTCAATAAAGTACAGGCGACCGTGATTTTACCTTACATTGTTATTATCTTTTACAGGTTGGTGACCGTAATATCACTCGTTTACGTCAGTTTTTTAAAACTGTAAATGTCTGGCGACTTTTATTCCAGGATTTTTACCGTTTTTTACTGCAAATTTTTAACACTAGATATTGTGAAGGTTTTATACTATCAAATGTAGAACTCAGAACAGCTTGTAGTGATTTAATGATTTTTTTTTTATTATTTGATAATATTAAGTTGTATCGTTGTCATAAAAAGAAATATTTAAAATACCGTACATCTTACAACTTGAAAGCTTTTATATTCCATCTTAACTTAAAATTGCATTACCCTCTGTTAGTAAACTTTATAAAGGAAGATGTTTTCTTCTGCTTAGCACTGTTAAAAATTTGCATTAAAAAAAACAGTAAATGTCTGGCAACATTTATTCTAGGTTTTTACCGTTTTAAAAACGGATATTGACGTAAAGGAGTGATATTACGGTCACCAACCTGTAAAAGATAATAACAAAGTAAGGTAAAATTACGGTCGCCTTTATTTAACTGAAATACGGCTCAGAACAGTATATGTTTACGGAGAATTCCTTATTAAAATTACCATTTTTTTAACAGTACAGGATAAGATATGTTTTGCCTTCTTATGCATTTAATACATTTCGTTAAAACTACTTCAAAGATGACTCATGAATAAAGGAAATACGAAAACATGAACGCTTCAGCAAAAAAGATTAAAACTATGATATATTTGCATATGTAGGTATTTTTATAGCAATAAAGTATCAATTTTTATGACTACTGATCTCATCCTTTGGTTGTTCTTTTGAAACTCTGAAGACGTTGAACTTTGAGTCAGTTATTCCATCTAATTCAAAGATAAATTCATCATTTGTTAATAGCAAAATCATTTCCGTTCCTTTAATACTGATTTTAGTAAAATTCCATCATACACTGTTGAAAATATCCGTAATTTTGATAAGATATTCTCCGTAAAAATATACTGTTTTATGGCCGTATTTCAGATTATAGTTTATTAGCAAATTTCTCATACCTAGCATAAAGATTTTTCGCGAATTTCTGATACTGATAATAAAGATTTTTCACGATTTTTTTTTATAACTGAGATAAAGATTTTTTGTAAATGTCTCATATCGAAGATAAAAACAAAAATTCACGGGTTTCTGAGTTAAAGGTTTTTCTAAAATGTTTAGTAGATGAGATAACAGCTCTCGGTGACATTTGATGATTTTAGAATTTTCATTCTTGATGTTTTACAGTACGCTGTTAGAAAAAAAAAAACGTAATTTCAATTGGAAAATCTCTGTAAAATATACTGTTCCCAACCGTATTTCAGCAAAATACAGGCGACCGTGATTTTACTTTATTTTGTTATTATCCTTCAGTGGTTGGTGAGCGTAATATCACTCTTTACGTCAATATATCCGTTTTTAAAACGGTAAAACTACAGGAGTAAATGTTGCCGGAGATTTACCATTCTTTAATGCAAATTTCTAACAGTGTATTACTCTATAAAGTGACCTTTAACTTCAAAACTAATTAAGCAGAGCACAATCCCTTTCCCGTAAGTTTCATTGTTGATGGAATTAAAAGTTTTTTTAATACCATCGCCTCCTCTCAAAACGTTGCTAAATAAATCACTGTCGCCCCATTTCCTGCTCTCCTTCTTAAGGGTCTCTGTTTTCCCAACACCATTTTATTCTCTTCAGTTTAGTATTATGTCAGGAAAGAGATTTATCTTCAAAATGGAAATGGAAATGATGTTGTTATTCTAGTTTCCTGTGTGTAATGCTCTTTAACTTTTGTGTTTTATAGTGTGATATTTTCTCACGCGCCAATTTTAAGTGACACGCATAAGTTTTCTCTTTAGGTAAGATGGCATACTTTTTCTCGTCTCTTCTCTAATGGGCATACATATATAAACAACAACAACAACAACAACAACAAATGCAGCCATTTCTAGTCCACTGCAGGACAAATGCCTCAAACATGTCCTTAGTCATGTCTAGGGTTTGGCCATTTTCATCTCCACGCTGGCCACTACGGATTGGTGATGGAGGGAGATTTTCATCTGATTGCTCAAACTAAACCAACCTACTGTAGGTGGCCCTGCCTAGTACAGCTTTGCTGACCATGACAACACACAAACCCTTTTACCACGTTAATAAAGTATGCCCCATCAGAAAGGGATATAACCTACATTATATATATATATATATATATATATATATATATATATATATATATATATATATATATATGTATGTATGTATATATTTCATATGTATATATATGTATATATATGTATATATATAATATATATATACATATATATATATATATATATATATATATATATATATATATATATATATATATATATATATATATATATGAAATATATACATATATATATAGTCATTGAGCTGCGGAAAGGATCAGTAAAACAAGACTTTGACCAAGCACTTTCGTATTGACATTTCTCTTCTGGATATACAGTACAGTGTATATATATATATATATATATATATATATATATATATATATATATATATATATATATATATAATATAATATAATATAATATGATATAATATATATGTATACGTATATAACATATGTATATACATATATATATATATATATATATATATATATATATATATATATATATATGTATGTATGTATGTATATATATACATATATATATATATATATATATATATATATATATATATATATATATGTGTGTGTGTGTGTGTGTGTGTGTCTGTGTCTGTCTGTGTGAGTGTGTGTGTGTATGGTATACCAAGAGAGCGACATCATCAGTTTTGGTCGCTTGTTCTCAAACACCAGAGGCAAATGAACTTATTCCCTTGCCATTTGCAAGCGGCGTCTTGTGTGAATTTCCAAGGCACAGTGTTTCCCAGTTCCTCAGATCCTACTTTGCCCGACTTCATCGTTAACTGTGAGACAAACGGGTGACTTTAGTTTATAGTTTATGGATGAAGTAAATTCTCTCTCTCGCTCTCTCTCTCTCTCTCTCTCTCTCTCTCTCTCTCTCTCTCTCTCTCTCTCTCTCTCTCTCTCTCTGAGGGTCGCGACTCAACCCCATTAAGCCATGTCATTTTGGCGTTACTTCAAACTTCTTCATGTTTTATTTCCAGACCGATATTTTTCATATTAAAAATATTTTAACGAGAATTATATATACTAGAGTTTGCTCTATAGAAATTCTTAGCGCTCCATCTTTTATTATGCATTATTTTATCAATGTATAGAAGTCACTTACAAAGATGACTCTTTTTCATATGGAAGTTTTCCGGTTTTTTTTTTTTTTTCTTTGGTAAAGTTAATGTAGGCTACAGATTTGAAGGTTGTGAAATTTCCTACCTTTTCGTGTTTGAATGACAAAATTCTGTCAATATTAAAAAAAGTAGCAATTTTTTCCTCCTAAAGTTTCAAGTTTTGAGAAATCGAGCTTCAAAGTTTTTGTAGAGATCAATTGAATAGACTTTATTATGTTTAGTTATGGGCTTTTAGTCGTAATTTATCTCGCGCTTGGTTATCATAGAGACAGAATCATCCTATTACAGACTTATTTACTAAGCATTTGTGAGCCTCTTCCATCAAATCCAGAAATATGTACGCTACATGTACCTTCAAACAATTTACATTATACTTGAAATGTAATAAAGTACGAATTACAGTCCTGTGCTTTAGTTCCTTTGCGTTATAAGCTTGATAAAATAATATTTATTTGAATATCGAATATTAACTGCGTGTTACTAAATACCTCACTCAAACTAGCAAACAGAATTCATCAGTTATTTAGACAAGCTTTTAAAAGTTCATCCTACTCCTTATGACGTCCCAAAGACATATTTTTCTTAATAAAAACAATTATTTGGTAATTATAATTTATCTCTCTGATAAGATGTTATTAAAACGTCTTATAATAAACTGTCTCTATATAGTTTGAATAAAATGTGTATCTAATTTTTTTTTAAAACAAAAAACAAAAAATTCTTCGTCTGCCAAACCCCCCCACCCCATAGCTAGAGCGTTTAAAAGCGACTTTATCGAAATTCGGGCAGGTTTTCTGAAGAGCAACTCATAAGTCCTCGGAACTCTTTCTTGGCGGGATATTCCAATCGTCTGATTGGCTGTATCTTCTCAGCTGTGATTGGTTGTTGCCTTTGTTTACAATTTCACACACACACACACACACACACACACACACATCTAACATTGTAGCCATAACACAGTAAATTTCTCCTTCTGAAATGACGTATTTATTTAGCTTACACATTCAAACAACCTTCATTGATTATTTAATTACTAAATTTATAAAATTTTGAGTTTGTATTAAAAAGAATTTGTAATGTTTAAGTTTTATTTCATCTACATTAAGTATAGGTTTTGTACTTCTACCAAATTGAATTCATTCATAAAAGACGAGGTTGTATGACGTCACATACAACCACCAATCACAGCAAAGGACAAATAAGCCAATGAGACGCCAGATATTTCCCGCTAAGCAAACGCATTAGGCGAGAGGATTACTCAGCCTTATGAGCTGCTGTTGGCAAACAAGTCAATTCACACGAGATATTTCTTTCATCTTCTTAGTTTCTTTATTTACATGCGACATTTATATATATATTTAAGAATCATTTTATTGCCAAATGATTGTTTTGAGTTTGTTTCCATGAGATTTGCAGTTTTTAATTCATTTGAAATATGTATACTGCTAGTATTTTACCCTTACCCTGTATGGCGACATATTTCCCTATCTGATTTGGTTAACAATTTTGTTCAATTACATTTTACTGTTTAAGCTCTATAAATAGCTCACTCAAACCAGCAACCAATGAGCAAAGACAAGCCGTAAAATTCATCCTACACTTGATGACGACACAGATGTATTTCGAATAGAAATAATTATTTCGAATATATCCCGCTAATAAAATATGTTATTAAAAAATCTTAGAAGGGATTGACACTATATATTTTGAAATAAATATATCTTTAATTTCCATAAAAAAAAACAAATAGGAATCTTCAGTTCCGTCTCATTTTATGGGAAATTCAGGCAGGTTTCTCAAATATTTCATAAAACCTCGAAATTCTCTCTTGGCGGTAAATTCCTGTCTTCTGATTGGCGGTTCCCTTCAGCTACTACAGCTTCACATATACGTAAACACACATCTAACATCGTAGCCAAATTTTTGAGCAAGTGTTCCTTCAAATTGACGTATTTATCTAACTAATGACCTTTAACAAGACTCATTTTTTATTTTATCAAGAAATTAATAATCTTTTTAAGCTTATTTTTATAAAAGATAAATTTTTAAGTCATCAATTTATCTGAGGTATGTATAGGTATTTCACTCCTACCCAGTTAATTTCATTCATAAAATACGATTGTACGACGTCACTTACAACTACCAATCACAGCAGAGGACGAATCAGCCAATGAATCGCCAGATATTTCCCGCTAAAACGCATAAGGTGAAAGGCTTCCTCTGGTTATTTGGGCTGCTGTTGGCGAAAAAAATAAACTTCTCACATTGATATTTAAGATCCATTCTACTTTTTTACTAAATGCGAGTTTTTTGTATCCATAAAATTTATGTCTAAATTCATCTGAATTATGTGTACTTAGCCTACTTATTGGTATTTAGTCCTTACATCGAGGTATTTTCTGATAAATTTGATAATTTAGTAATGAACTGTTCAATTGCATTATACTTCAAATGAAACAAAACGGGAACTTTAGTGATGTGCTTATCGATATGATTGTATCTATTAACAACAACGTATTACTCAAAACCTCAATCAAAGCTAGCAAAGAGAGCTTATCAGTCATTTACACAAGCTGCAAAATTCATCCTACTCGATATGACGTCACTGAGACGTATTCTCCCTAATAAAATGTTATAAAACATCTTATAAGGGACTGTTTCTGTACAAATCTATCTCTAATTTGTTTCAAAATAAAAAATTTCAGCTCCGTCCTCCAAATCATGAGCGTTTAATGGAAATTCTGGTAATTTTTTTTCTAACAGCAACTCAGAAGTCCCGGAACTCTCTCGTCGTAAGATATTCCAGTCCTTTGATTGGTTATATTTTCCCCAGTTGTGATTGGTGGTTGCCTTCGCTTACTCCAACTTAACAGACAAACACGCGCACATCTAACATCGTAGCCATAACACAGTTAAGTATTTCTTCGAAAATGACGTATTAATTTTACATATACCCTTGAACAAGGTCCAAATTTCATTCATTACTAAATTAAAAACTATTTCAGTTTATTTCCATAAAATTTGTAATTTCTAAGTCGTAATTCAGCTGCTGTAAGTATAGATATTTAACCACTATCTGTCAATTTCATTCATAAATACAAGATTGTATGACGTCACATACAACCACCAATCACAGCAGTTGCCTTCGTTTACTACAACTTAACAAACGCACACATGCACAGCTATCATCGTAGCCAAAACACAGTTGAATATTCCTTTAAATATGACGTATTTATTTATCTCATTATCTTTTACCCAGATTTATTATCTATATTTTTTAAAGTTAATAAAAATTCTAAATCGAGTCCTGTGAATTTTTTATTTTTTATTCAGCATTTTCTTTAGCTAAGTATAGTTTTTATCGCTAAACTAATACAATTGCATGACGTCACATACAACCACCAATCAGAGTTGAGAGAGAATCGGCCAATGAGACGTCAGATATTTCCCGCTAAAAATGCCGAGAGGGTTCCTTTGATTTATGGGCTTCTGTCAGCAAACGAGTTAGATTCGCGAGAGTCATTTTATTCAAACGCTCTTGCTAAAGGGGGTTTCTTTCATCCAAATTCTTTCTTCCGTTGTATACATATAACGAAATTCGAGTATCCTGGGAAGAATATTTTATTTATTTCTTATATCTTTTACATATTCAAATGTTTATCGATTGCAGACGTTCCCTTCTTTTAGGAGCAAGCAACGTAAATGATTTTTTATGTAATATTCATTATACTCATTATTTCTATCATAGTCATATCATTATCATTTTGAATATTTTGTGAGGTGGGTTGAGAATTTTGAGTTCATATTCATTTATTTTATCGCAAAAAGCTACCTCAAGTCAGATGTCCAAAAATAGCCTACATCGTAAATAGCGATGTATATGTAAATTCATTTCCCGATGTCGAGATATAGTTACAGGTGTAGGCTTAATGTATAACAGAGAGAGAGAGAGAGAGAGAGAGAGAGAGAGAGAGAGAGAGAGAGAGATTTATATGTTATATGGTTACTATTTCTATTTTATTCTTTACATGATTGAATTGATTTTATAGTCAGTATCTTAGGACACTTCACACGTTTCAATAAAAACATTTAAGTTAATTATTTTTTTCTTGTTCCTTTTATCCTTTATAATTCAGTTAAATGACAATAGATTTTCATCAATAATTATTATATGTAAATCCACGTAGGCTGATGTCTGATTTTTTCTTCTTTTTTTTTTTTAGCCCAATAGACTTAATATTAAGATTCAAGTCTTAATGAATGCTGGAAAATTTATACCATACATAGGCCTAATTACTAAAGCATTTTTGTAATTTTATTTCTTTTTTTTCTAACTTTTTCCCAGTAAAAAAAAAAAAACGTATCAGAGCCTGTAATTACAATTACAATTCTAAATATATGCATATTTTAGAAGATTGGGAAAGGCCCATGCCAACAAAAAGCTTTGGCTTTTATACAAACCGACCGACTGGCCGAGACAACATATTGTAGAAATAGAAAAATAGAAACCTTAATGGGAAATTTGAGAATGGGGCATGTTGGAGTAAATTCATATCAGAATGCCTAAATACCTCTTTGTACCACATGCAATGTAGTGGAGGACATTTCCTCGTAATTCTGAATTGTAAAACAAGAATACAATCTGTAAAGAAATGAACCAAAAGTAGGCCTAAAGTTAGCAGTGAACTACTCTTTGAATAATCTATCAGGAGATCATGAAGGAAAAGATGCACAGGAGAGGGTGAAAACACCTTTTTTTAACTTTTCTAATTAGAACCAATTTACTAGATACATTTAATTATCTGTGAAATTGACTACTCAGCAGAGGAATAATAATTAAATTTAGTTTCTAAGTCCACTTAAATGTTCTTTAGTAAAGAGACTACATTTAATGCAATGATTTTTGTAACTTAATAGAGAAATCACTGGAGGTTGTTTTGAATATAATTTAATGTAAAATCTTTTAAAAAGGTAGTAGGATATTTGTTCTTTACAAACAATATCAATGGAATGGGGAGCATTGATATAGTTTGAATAAAGGGGATTAAGAAGTGGTGGGGCGTTATATATCAATCATTCCATTCGGTGAATAATTTAACATTTACCAACAGACTAACATCTCAATTTTGTCAACTGCACTAATTAGTTTATTTAGTTCCAATGTTTAATTGTTCATCATATATACAAGTGAGTACATTGACTCCTAAGATTGAGTCAGATATCCTATTTAGAAATAAAGAAGAAGAAGACACTTAGAAGTTAGAAAAATTACAAGTTGGAACTCGAGGTCGGGCAGCCGTCTAGTGCGGACGTATGTATGAGGTGTTCCATGAGTAAAGTGTTCTGAATTCTTGGTGTTTTTGTTATATTCCTGGAACAGGCTCTAGGACCTCTGACAAGGCCGTCTTCTGCAGACCACAAGAAGAAAGTAAGACCATTCTATTATTTTCAAATAATATAAGAGTTAATAGATAGGTTAGCAACCTTACCCTAGGTCTGCCTAGGTTAAGGCGACCCAGGATGGATTTGACCGACCAGGATAACGACTCTTTGACTATGGCCTCAGATATTGAGTATAACAGAGAAATGGATTACGACTGGACTAAAATAGAAAGTAGAAATTCTAGAAGGAGGAAAAGGGAACAAGAAAAAAGTGATAGTTCGGAGGGAGAAATTGAATACCATATTGGTAGTAGAGTTGGTCGAGTGGACAAAATAAAAAGGTTGACAACTACAAGGGATGTTCCTCTTATAAAATTAACAGCAAAAAGTAGCACAGGAAAACATGTAACAAATCAGTTAGATCAAGATAGGAAAAATAATAGGTTAGAACATAAAGTAGAAGGTAAGGTAATAATCATGCAATTTTTAGATACAGAAGGAAAATCAATGAGACTACTTCGGAACCCTATTAAGGTGGAGAGATATTTAAGGCAGTCGCCGTTTGCACAGAAAAACGTGGTGGACTATAAAACCAATGAAACTAAAAACCATCTAGTAGCAGTTTTTAATGAAAAGGAAGACATAAATGACTTATTGACTCTAACAACTTTTGGTTCTCAAGAAGACACGTATCAGGTAAAATGTCGACAACCAATAGGAGATACTAGGAAAGTAGGGGTACTAGGACCAATTTATGAGGAAATAGAAGAGGAGGAAATTAAGGAATATTTGGAAGATCAGGATATTAAGGTTAGCAAAATAGAAAGGATGTGGAAAGGTAAGAGAGAGGATGGAGTAAAAGCTAAATGTGTAAAGATTACATTTGAGGGAAATGAGATGCCAGAGAAAATTAAATTTGGAAACAGAATACTGGAAGTTAGGCCGTTTATACCAAAAGTCATTCAGTGTTTCAAATGTCAGAGGTTTGGTCACCATCAAGACGACTGTAAATCAAAAATAAATAAATGTGTAAAATGCGGGGGAGACCATATGGCCAAAGAGTGCCGTAAAGACCTAAACAAGGACCAATTAAAGTGCACAAATTGCTCGGAGAAGCACGTCGCTAGTTATAGGGGTTGTGAAGTAGCTAGAGAAGCCCAAAGAATACAGATAGTTAAAACATTGGAAAATGTACCTTACGACCAAGCTAAAGTCAAGTATAATCAGTGGAAGAGGGAAAATGTGAGGGGCCATGAAAAATATGACCAGGTAAGTAATAAAACAACAGAAACAGGGACGAATGGTTCAAATCTTAGTACTAAACAAATAAGAGACGAAACTTTCAAGAGAAATTATGCTGAAATTGTGAAAAGGCAGAAAATAAAAACGAATGATAAAAGCTGTCAAACTGAAGGGAAGGGAACCGAACACAAAGAAAGTTCTAAAACTGAAAACAAAATGGACTCGGAAATAATAATAAAACTATGCAGATTTATTTGTGTTGTACAAAGAATTTTAGCCAATAAGGAAACTTCTGATAGTCATTCAATATTAATGGATGAAAATGTTAGAAGGGAAATGCTAGTAACGTTTGGTGTAACTGTTGACGATGGTGAATTTGAAAATCTTAGGAAGGATTTAAGTGTAAGGGAAAAACCAAAAGCAAGTAAAAATGGATATTAATATGTCAAAATTATCTATAATTCAATGGAATGCGAGGGGTGTGTGTAACAATCTGTCGGAATTAAAACTGATGTTGTACAGTGTCAAACCTCATGTTTGCTGTGTATGTGAAACATTTTTGAAAGAAAATCAACAGGTAAAGTTTATAAACTATAGAGTTCTAAGGAAAGACAGGGTAGGTCAAAGAATGGGGGGTGTAATGATCCTTATTAGACGTGACGTTTGTTATGTAATGGGAAACACCACAGAATATCCAAATGGTAATATGGAAGTTCAACACATCAAAGTCAAACTCAAGAGAGGTGATTTAGATATAATAAATGCGTATAACCCTAGTGACAGGTTGACTAAAGAGGAATTTGTTTATTACATAGAGAAACTTGGGAGAAATTTTATAGTTGTAGGGGATTTTAACGATCATCACTCCTTGTGGGAACCGGATATTGCCGAAAACAAAATCAACAATAGCGGGAAAAGTATAGTGGAAGTATTTAATGAACATGACAATTTAGTACTAATTACTCCACCGGGATTACCTACAAGACTGAATCCTATTACAGGGACATTTTCAACAATAGATTTATGTTTCAGTTCATCCACAACAGCGAATTATTTTAATATAAAAGAGCTAGCTGACAGGGGTAGTGATCACACACCAATTTTAATATATAGTGACTTGGAAACTGAACAAACTGGGTTATGGAAAAGAAAGAGGTGGGTGTTGGAAGATGTTAATTGGCAAAAGTGGAATAATGATATTGACGCAATAGAAGTGGCAAACACATTGGAACTGGATGGTGAAATACAAGATTTCAGCAATAGAATGATAAAATCTAGTGAAAAGAATATCAGACAAACTAATGAGAAGGTAAGTATTAAATATAACAAGCCATGGTGGAACGAGAAATGCAGTAAGGCAGTAGCAGAGAGGCGACGAGCAAGAAAGCTGTTCACCAAACACCCAACCACTTGTAATAAAATCGACTTCCGCAAAAAAGAAGCAGTAGCAAAGAAATGTAATAAAGTTACAAAAAGGGTTTCTTGGGGTAATTACACAGGTAAAATGAATATGAATACACCTCAGAAAGAAGTTTGGAACACTATTAATAGGATTAAGGGAATTCCAGTTAGAGATAACCATCCACTAACTAATGGGGAAAACAAATTGATTTTCGATCCGATAGAAAAGGCAGAATTGCTGGCAGAAGCCTTTGGGAAAAATTTGTGTGTGGCAATTGAATTAGAGTCAGAGAGGGAAATGATTGAATGGGTTGAAATAGCAAAACACAATAAGGAATTTAAGGATTACAACAAATTATTCTCAATGGCCGAGCTAGAAGAGTGCATCAAAGAGTTGCCAAATGAAAGTGCAACAGGGTTAGACAAAATTCATAACAAATTCATCAAAAATATGTCAAAGGGGAAACGTCATCAAGTATTGGGTTTTATTAATAAAAGCTGGAGATTTATAAGTTATCCTAAGATGTGGAAACAGAGTATGATCTGGCCGGTACTAAAACCTGGAAAACCGGAGGAACTACCAGATTCATACAGACCAATCGCATTGCTATCTTGCTTCGGCAAACTAATGGAGAGAATGGTCCATAAACGCCTATACTGGGTGTTAGAAAATAACGATCAATTGGGAAGAAACCAGAGTGGATTCAGAAAAACTAGGAGTACAACAGACCAGTTAGTTAGACTGGAGCATGAGGTAAGAGTTTCATTTATAAATCGTAAGGTAACAGTAGTGGTTTTCTTTGATCTACAGAGTGCCTATGATACAATAAACCATACAGCTTTGATGTATAAACTCGCAAGAAAGGTCACAGGGAGACTGTTAGCATGGCATGAGTGCTTTTTGAAAGATAGGGAATATGTAGTAAATGTAGAAAATAAATATTCCAACCCTAGAAAAATTAGATCAGGGGTTCCTCAAGGCTCAGTCTTAAGTCCTACATTATTCAATATCATGATGAGTGACATACCAAACGTAGAACCAGTCAAAAGTTCAGAATTTGCAGATGATACTTGCTTCTTTGTAACTGCAGATACAATTGAGATGGCTTGTCTGGAAGTTCAGGATGCGATTGAAAGGTTTTACGAATGGACCCAGAAATGGGGGCTAAGGATAAATACAGGGAAGACGAAGATAATGTATTTCACAAACAAAAAAATAGATATCTTACCTAAAATCAAAATTGACAACAATATAATTGAATGGGTATGTAAATACAAGTATCTAGGATTGGTATGGGACAGTCCAGGCCTCACTTGGACACATCACATCAACCAGGTAAGAGCAATATGCTACCAGAGACTGAATTTATTGAAAGCGGTTTCCTCTTACACCTGGGGAGCAGATAGGAAAACTTTGCTGATGTTCTATAAGGCTTACATTTTAAGCAAAATTGAATATGGAATTGAAGTATATTCGTCAGCAGCTAGAAGTAACTTAGAAAAATTGGAAAAAATACAAAATATTGCTTTACGAATAGCTCTTGGAGCCAAGAATACATCTCCCATTGTATCACTACAAGTTGAAAGTAACGTGACACCAGTAAGAATAAAAATACAGTACAAAATGTTGCTTTATTATGTAAAATTAAAACAGTTAAGTAAGAATCACCCAACTAGCCAGGAAGTTCTGAACGATAAAAGACTAGACGGTAGAGGATGGAACTCGGGTTATTTTAAAAAACCATTTATATTAAGGGTACAAGACATCATGATTAGGTGGAAAGTGAAGTTAGGGATGCAACGGGAAGAAAGGGCCTTTCCCGTTGCAGCCCCCTGGCAATGTATTGGTAAGTATCTTGGTATTAACCCAATGGATGACATTGACCAGGAGGAACCTAATAACAAATTTATTCAAGAGTTCTGTAGAATGAAAGAGGAAAAGTATCTTAACCATTTAGACATATATACGGATGGGTCCAAAAAAGAAATACATAGTGAGGAATGGTCATGTGCAGCCGCCTATGTTATTCCCAGCCTTGATTTTTATTGTAGTTTTAGATTAAACCCAGCAACGTCTATTCTGGGTGCTGAATTATTTGCTATATGGGAAGCGCTGAAATGGACAGGGGGTAACTACAGGAGCAAAGAGACGGTAATATTCACAGATTCATTGTCTGCCATTTCAATGATAAATAATAATTATACAAAAAGATTCAAAACAGTAGTGCACAGTATACAGGAGATGCTAATCGAAATGAATAGCAATTACAATTTTGTAAAACTACAGTGGATTCCAAGCCACAAAGGAATTCTGGGAAACGAGCTGGCAGATGCAACCGCTAAACAAGGGTTAAATAACCCCTGTACTATCAACAACCACTTGTCGATGACAGAGAAGAAAACAATATTACAGAGAAAAATGATAGAAACCTGGCAAATGGAGTGGGATGTTATAAAATCAAGTAAGTGGCTCGGTACATTTAAACCTATTATAGAAGATTGGGAGACAGCGTATTGTAGAAATAGAAAAATAGAAACCGTAATGGGAAATTTGAGAATTGGACATGTTAGAGTAAATGCATATTTACATAAATTCAAGATGACAAATACACCTTTGTGTAGCACATGCAATGTAGTAGAGGATATTTCACACGTAATGATAAATTGTAAGAAATATAATCTGCAAAGAAAGGATTTAGAAGTAAAATTAGCAGGACTCAAATTGAATTGCTCTATGAATAATCTATTAGGAAAACACGAAGAAAATGATATACAGGAAAGGGTGAAAACTGCTCTTATAACATTTCTAACCAAAACTAATTTACTAAACACATTATAATCATCTGTAAAATTAATTATCCAACAGAGGAATTAGGATTAAATTTAGTCTCTAAACCCACATACATGTTCTTTTGTAAAGAGACTACATTTAATGCAACGATTTTGTCATAGACAAACCACAGGAGGTTGTTTTGACTATAAATAAATGTAAATGTATTTAAATGAAAATGGTTTTTAATAAAGTGTGATATATATATTTTGCACTATAAAAACAATATCAATGGAAGGGGGGAGCATGGATATTGTTTGAACTAAAGGTAATAAGCCTCATGTGGGTGAGTGAACATATTCATTACATTCGGTGAAGGAGTTAACGTTTACTAACAGACTAACACTTGAAATATATCAACTGTATTGATCAGATCTAATATTTTATCTTGTATCATATTTACAGGGGAGTACATTGGCTCTAAGAAGTGGGCCAGATCTCCTACTAAAATGGAAGAAGAAGAAGAAGAATTACAAGTTACAAACAGCAAGGATTTAAGAAATGACGAAACCTGTGCTATTCAATTTTCTATTACTGTGAACGTAAGGTTTTCTTTGATATGTAATAACTTCATTGGTATTCAAGTATTTTCTCCAGTTAAAGTGATCTTCCTTCTTGAATCTTGATGTAAAATTATTTTGATAGAAGTATATATTATATCCTAGGCCAAAATTCTTTTTCCGAGATCTCATAATTCTGGTATCTAAGAAATATATAGACTACTTTAAGATACAACGTTTTGAGTAATGAGGAAGCAGAATTAGGTGAATTTCATTATCAGTAAGACTCAGAAACTTTAATTCTAATAATCTAATATGATCCATTTGGGTTATCAGTCTTAGTTCCCACACGTCCAACAACAAAGTGCTTCGAAAAATGTACTTTACAGATACAGCTATGAAAATCACAGGGAGTGTTCTTACCCTAAGCTTTTTTGTCCACAGTTATCGTACATACCCTCGTCTTACCCACCCCTACCTAACCTACCCTTGCCTTGCCTACTCTTACCTTACCTTATCCCTGTCTAAGCTATTGCCATCTTGCCTATTATTTCCTAACTTACCTATAACTTCCCCCTCCTTACCTAACCTGCCCATACAATCCCCATCCTTGCCTATCATTGCCTAACCTACCTATACCTTCCTTACTCTTAATTTACCTACCCATATTATACCTATGTTCACTTTACCTACCCTTGTCTTGCCTAACCTCACCTTACATGGCTTTATCTTACCTTACCATAGTATACTTAATATATATACTTAATCTATATACCTAATATAATATATCTTACTTATCCTAACTTTGCCTACCCTTATCTTGCCTTTCATCACTTTGCCTACCCTAATCTTGCCCAACCTCACATTACGTACCCTTAGCTTACCGAACCACACATTACATGCCCATAGCTTACCATACTATACTATACCTAACCTAACCTACCCTACCCTAACTTAACCTAACCTAACCTACCCAGCCCTACAGTTATGTTTGAGCTTTAACTTAGTGCAGTAAAATAGAATGGAAGTAAGATATACACCTTCGCCTTTTCCATTTACTCCTTAAACTAACATATAAGCTCCTCCTACTAGAATTCTACTTGACCTTGTGGGATCCACATCCTAAGCTGATCTACAGCTCTAGATGATGTTAAATAAAAGAAAAGCCTTAAACTTATTAGAATAGGAAGCTTGAGCTTAATTGACAGGGGATACAAACACCTCCAATGTGCCTTATTTAATTTAGTAAGGAAGGTTTTATATGCAATGAAAATATAAGTAAAACAGTATTATACCTTGAAGTTTGGTAACAAATCAGTTTAGGAAGACTCTAACCATGTTATATTTCATTTATAGAAATTCTGCTCGTCAAAAAGAGGTAAAATTTATTTTTCATGTAATAGGTGATTGTCGAGTTTGGTGCAGGTTTTGTTGTTGTCGCAAGAAATAGATAGAAAAAATATTTATTTCAAGTTGAACGGTTTGCTTAAATATACTGTATATGTAGTAAGAAGAGTGATGGTATGATACTTTAATATCATGGTAAATAAGAAGTTACCATAGGATATGGTTGTGCAAAGGTTTTTTGTATGTTTGAAGGCTACCAGTATGTGTTCATATATCAGGCAAGAAAAGTGAGCAGTAATGCCATTTCCAACGCTTAATATTGATGTTTGGGTAGGTGATAGTGTCATGTCACTCATCAGTAATTGCGATTGCTTGTGGAATCTTTTTCTTGATTTTCGGTAATGTAGCCATTACCTAGCAGTTAGAACCATTAGAATTAAACTGAGTTTTTTATGAATAAGTTCCCACATATTTTCCAAGTTTTTACAACCTTGTCTTAAGTTCCATTATGCTTACATTATGCTATGGTTGTTTCCTTAATGGGCAAATGTAACAGCTGAGTTTTCCAACAATGTTGTTGCAACACCTACAACAACCCATTTTGCTCTTTACAGTGGATATTATTTTGCTGAATGCTGTAAATTAGCCAGAACACTTTTTAGCAAGGTAGAACTACTGTACCTTCTGCTAAATAGCGGTGGGTAGGCCAGACACGCTGCTCACACACGCACCGGTAAAGTGACGTCACTTTTTATTTTGGCTTGGTGGAGAACGGATGTGCTTCGTTCTCTTCCGCTAACACTTATTCATTCCAAACCTAAATATAAACTAACCTAAAACTTTTAAAATTTCTTTTTCTTTTTCAGGGTTTGTCCTGGCGTTGAAGGGTGCCAATGCGACACCTTCAATTCAGCTGTGGAGAATGATCCTTATGTCCTTTGGCCTGCGTGCAGTTGTCTCTTTTGTGAGGTGTGTAGGGAGTGGTCATCCTCCCAGTGGCAGATGTTTGGTAGGTGGTGAAAGAAGAAGCCCAAGAGGAACTCTTCCCCTTCAAGTTCGTCCTCGAAGGCTAAGAAACCCCGGCATCTTATTCCGTCAGGTCATGCCCGTCATTCTGACTGCTCAATCAGTCTCCTCAAGGGAACGGTCGAGCAAGATTGGTGGCTCTTTGACCCCCGGACAACCTGACGGTTGTGAGGAATCCTTCGCTTCCCCTAGTGAAGTGGCGCCATCCTCAGCCGTATGGGAGTCTCTCTCTCCTGTCGCTGTGTGACAGCTATGGCCTTCCTTAGGGCTTTCGGGTACCCCACGTAAGGAACGGCTGCTAGAGGTTCTACTGTTAGGGACACTGCGGAAGCGCACACCTGCTTCCTTACAGGTTGACTACAGTCCTCCCTCTAGACACACCGGAGGTCACGTACGGAAGGAGGCTCTCATGTTTCTACCTGCAGCAACCTGGCTTCTGTTCTACCACCCTTTGTTCATCCTGCAGCAGTTGCAGACGAGTACCCTGCTGGGTTACCTGTTGGCCGAAACCCATCGGTGTGAACCCAGAAACGGGCTTTGGCCACTGTTCTCAAGTCACAACATACAATGCCTGCCCCAACCTGAGTCTACTCAGCATGTTGAGTGCTAAACTTGTCTATGCCTTGTTATAGCTTTTTTAAACATAAGACTTACCCGGTAGTTATATATATAGCTTACGTCCCTGACGTCACGGCAGAAAATTCAAAACTCGCGCCAGTCGCTGATTGGATAGCCAGGTGTACCACCCCTGCGCCCTAGCTAGGTACCTAGGAACCATTCCAGGAACCCTCTTATATTCCTGCTGTCACTAGCGGCAACACGTGGATATTCTGCTCGTCAATTTATTGATTTACTTTGGTGATGTACAAAACTTTGGTTGTTGACTCCCGCTTGTTTGATTTTGCTATTGGATATTCTTGGATACGATTGGATTTAGAAATTTTCGACCCTTGCTTGTTGATTTCTCTCTAAAATTTTTCAAAATGGCCACCCCCCCCCCCCCATAACTTTTAGGATTTGTGTGAGTGGGTGTAAGACCCGAATGGCTAAAGCTTCTCTTGATCCCCATTCACTCTGCGTTAAATACAGAGGTAAAGATTGTGATTTGGGTGATCGATGTGATGAGTGTGTTGTTTTGTCAGAGCATGAATGAATTGAGTTTGATCACTTTAGGCGTAAACTTCAAAGGGATAGATTAAGACGAAGTTCTTCTCGTTCTTCAAAAGACCTTTCCTCTTCCCGTGTCACTGACCCTATTCCTTCTCCTGTAGTGGTAGATTCTGATCCCGCTACTGTAACTGCTAATGAGCCTACGCTTAAGGACATGTTGGTAGCGATTCAAGCGCTAGGCGCTAAAGTGGAATCGCTTGCGGCGGACAGAACGCAGCTTATGTCCGACGTTAAGCAGTTAAAGGGTGAAAGTGCAAAAAGTGCAGTGAAGTTATTTAGTGCTGTGGAGGGTACGCCTGCTCGCGTCTGTCGTTCTCCTAGTCTTAGACCTCTTCCAAGCTCCCCAACCCCTGTGAGAAGGAATGTCGAACGGCGAAAGGAGACGAGAGGCTTTAAAACACGAGCAGACGTCCCCTCGAACGTACCTGTTGACGTTTCCCAGGACGTTCGCCCTCACCATAGGAAAGGTGAGGTTAAGTTGTTTTTGTTGTCTTCGGATGACGCAATACCAAGGATCCTGCTAAGCAGTTGTCAGTACCAGGCTTAACCTCGGTTCATGCTCCCCCACAGCCGTCAGACTGGTTTTCACCATCCAGACGTTCTGAACGCCTTATGAGCGGTGGTGTCGTCACCAATATCACAACGAATAGATCCTAACTTGAACATGCTACAAGAGATGCAACAAAGGCTCTCTTCTTTCATGCAAAATTACCAAGGCCTGATCAGTAAGAGAGTAACAGTCCTGGATCCTGAACTTCAGGAAGCCCCTCTTCTGGATGCCAGGCGGCGTAAGACTATCAGTCAAGAGGCTCTGAATGACGATCTCATTTTCGTCTCTCCCTTGAAAGGTCGTAATACTGTTCCTCTTAAGGAAAGTGAGCTTGTTCGCCTACACAAACGTCAGACATACCATCATAGCGACAAGTCTCAAGCTGACTGACGTGACAGTGATTGTCAAGCTCGAGACAGTGAGCGGTCTGCTCAACGCGACATGAAACGTCCTGTAGGACGTGTTCCCGAACGTGGCGTTAAGCGTGCGGTGGTTCATGAGCTTGATCGTCCTACAAAACGAGACGTCGAACGTCTTGCTAAACAAGCTGTCGAATGTCCTAGTTCTCAGGACGTCAACCGCTCTTCAAGACTCAATAATGAACGTCCTCCAGGACTTGTTGCCGGGGGACAAGCAGCCAAACAGGTCGTCGAGCGGCAAGCGGTACGCGATGCTGAGCGCCTGTCAGGAAGCGACGTCAAGCGTTTTTTCAGAACGCGACCCTGAGCGACCTACTTCTTCCCATGTTACTGGTGATTTAGAAGTGAGTCTTGATTATGATGATGAGTCCTACGCTCTTCAGGATGACTCTGATTTTAACAGAGATCATATTCAGGAACACGTTAGTTTCGATCGCGTTGATCGCGAGCATTTGGATGAGCGTCAAGCGACCCATCCGCTTGGCGACAGACGTGATGATCCCGTTTCTGTTGCTGTCGAAACTCAGGATCTTCATGGGAAGAACATGGTTCTCAACGTTGTTGTTCCCGTTAGAGCTTTACCAGAGAAGGACATTGAGGGTCAGCTTTCTTCTATTGAGTTTGAAGAAGTTTCAGAAGATGAAGACTATCTCATTTCATCCTTCAGTAGATCTGAAAAAACTTATGAGTTTTCACTGAGGAATTCTCAGACTTTTTTGTACCCATTGCTCCACGTTCTCCACCTTCCGAATTTACTCTTGGGAAGGCTTCTAAGAGGGCTCTAAGACTGATGGGTGACTGGATGTAGTCCAAGAAAGACCTAGGGAAAGCGGCTTTTGCATTTCCTCCAGCTAGACTAGCATCTAGGTCTAGTATCTGGTACGAGACAGGAGAAGTTCTCGGCTTGGGGATACCTGCCTCTGCCCAGGGAGATTTCTCGAGTCTTGTAGACGCTCCTCGTCGGTCGGCCATGAGGAAGACCAAGATTTTCTGGTCTACCTCGGAGCTTGATCATCTGCTCAAGGGCATATTTAGAGCCTTCAAAGTTTTTAACTTCCTTGACTGGATGTTAGGAGCCTTGGGTAAAAAAGTTGCTACTTTTAAAGAAGGTGATACCTCTAACTTAGTCCACTTAATGTCCTGTATGGATAAGGCATTGCAGGATGGATCCAATGAATTGGCAGCACTCTTTTCTGCAGGGATTCTCAAGAAAAGGGATCGGATGTGCTCATTTCTGTCTCTGGGGGTTACTCCCTTCCAGAAATCCGAGTTATTATATGCTCCTCTTTCTCCCTTGCTGTTCCCACTAGAGCTCATAAAGGAAATATCGTCTGCTTCAACCCAAAAGGCTACTCAAGACCTGGTCTCTAAGACAGCCAGAAAGGTACTCCCACCTTCTTTTTCCAGCCGCAAAACTAAGGAAGAAACAACTTTTCCTAAGTTCTCCCAGCCCTTTCGAGGAAGGTCTTCCAGCATGGGTAGCTCCAGACCCGATGCAAGAAGAAATAAGAGGAAAGGCTTCAGATCAGGGCGAAGCAGAGTCTGACTGCTTTCGTCTCCAGGCATTAGGAGCCAGACTACTCAACTTCTGGCAAGCATGGGAGAAGAGAGGAGCAGACCGATGGTCAATACAGTTCTTGAAGGAGGATTACAAAATCCCCTTTATAGGGAATCCTCCTTTGGTCTTAGCTTTATCATCACCTACGGGCCAACCAAGGGAAAGGCCCGTGCCAACAACAAGTGTTGGCTTTAATACCCCAACAACAACAACGGTCTTAGCTCCAGTGGATCTCTCTCCCAGATACAGAGAGGAGGCAAAGAGACAAGCATTATTTATTCAAGTGTCTCTAATGTTGGAGAAGGGGGCCATAGAAAGAGTACAGGACATATGTTTTCCAAGCTTTTACAACCGCCTGTTCCTGGTACCCAAGAACTCGGGGGATGGCGTCCAGTCCTGGACGTAAGTGCATTGAACAAGTTCGTCCAGAAGACAAAGTTCTCAATGGAGACTTCGAAATCAGTTCTTGCTGCAGTAAGGAAAGGCGACTGGATGGTCTCATTAGACCTCCAGGACGCCTATTTTCACATCCCAATTCATCCGAGCTTCAGACCTTATCAAAAATTCGTATTCAAGGGCGAAGTTTTTCAATTTTGAGCCCTATGTTTCGGCCTCAGCACAGCCCCGCAAATATTTACGAAACTCATGCTCAACGTAGCAAAGATCCTCCACTCAAGGGGCATCAAAGCCTCCCTGTATCTCGACGATTGGCTTCTCAGAGCTCACTCATACGATCACTGCCTGAAGGATCTCCAGACAACTTTGAGCCTTACAGAAGAACTGGGTCTTCTTGTCAACAAGGAAAAGTCTCTCTTGATTCCATCACAAGAGATTCTTTATTTGGGAATGACGATTCGGAGTCGGATTTTTCGGGCTTTTCCGTCTCCTTTAAGGATGGAGCAAGCCAGTTTGAAACTCCGATCTTTTCTAAAGAAAAGCATGTGCTCAGCGAGGAAGTGGATGAGTTTAGTAGGAACCCTCTCCTCCTTAGAACAATTTGTTCCCCTAGGAAGACTGAACCTTCGTCCTCTCCAATTCCACCTCAATCACCATTGGAACAAGGAGAAGGACCTAGAGGCAATGAGCATTCCAATTACGGAATCCATCAAAAACTGCCTTCGGTGGTGGGATGAACCAGACAAGTTCCAAGAAGGTCTCGACTTAACTCAAAAGAACCCAGACCTTGTGTTATGTTCCGACGCCTTGGACTCGGGGTGGGGAGCAACTCTGAACAAGTTGGAAGTTTCGGGAGTGTAGTCAGAGACCCAGAAGAACTTTCATATCAATCAGAAAGAATTGTTGGCAGTCCTGTTAGCCCTCAAAAGTTTCGAAGGGTCAGTTCTAAACAAAGTGGTACAAGTCAATGCCGACAACACGACGGCATTGGCTTACATTGCCAAACAAGGGGGAACTCACTCGATATCTCTGTACGAAACTGTGAAGAATCTCCTTTTGTGGGCAAAGGAGAGGAATGTGGTCCTGATGACAAGGTTCATCCAAGGAGAGAAGAACGTAATGGCAGACAGCCTCAGCAGAAGAGGTCAGATCCTGTCCACAGAGTGGACGCTCCATCAACAAGTATGCAAGAGTCTGTGGCGACTTTGGGGTCGACCATGCATAGACCTCTTCGCAACATCAAAAACAAAGAGGTTAGAGACGTATTGCTCTCCAGTACCGGATCTAGAAGCAGTCCACATAGATGCATTTCTGTTGGATTGGACCAATCTAGACACGTACGCTTTTCCACCATTCAAGATCCTGTACAAAGTGGTAAAAAAGTTTGTAGCAACCGAAGGGACCAGAATGACCCTAGTGGCCCCCTTTTGGCCCTCAAGAGAATGGTTCACAGAGGTACTGGAATGGATGGTAGACACTCCAAGAAGCCTTCCATTAATAGTAGGTTTACTCAAACAACCTCACTTGGAAAGATTCCATCAAAATCTCCAAGTTCTTCAGCTGACTGCCTTCAGACTATCGAAAAATTCACTAGAGCTAGAGGTTTTTCGAAGGAGGCAACTCAAGCCATTGCAAGAGCAAGAAGAACATCAACTATCAAGGCTTATCAATCCAAGTGGGAGGTTTTTAGAGAGTGGTGTAGAGTCAACTCTCTTTCCTCATCCAGTACCTCTGTAGCTCAAATTGCGGACTTCCTGCTCCACCTTTGAAGGAAGCGCAACTTTTCTTTCTCGACTATTAAAGTATGTTAGCGACTGTATTCAGGCACAGAAACCTGGACCTTTCAAACAATAAGGATCTGCAAGAACTTCTTAAATCCTTTGATACTACAAAGCAACGGCACCAAGATTCACCAGCTTGGAATCTGGATATTGTTTTAAAGTTTCTTATGAGTGACAGATTGAGCCCTTAGGTTCAATTTCCTTGAAGGACCTTACTACGAAGACTCTGTTTTTAGTTAGTCTCGCAACAGCCAGAAGAGTTAGCGAAATCCATGCCTTTAGCAAAAATGTTGGTTTTCGAGATGGTAAGGCTGTCTGTTCCTTACAGTTAGGCTTTCTTGCCAAAAATGAACGCCCTTCTCAACCTTGGCCCAAGGCTTTTGAAATTTCGAATCTTTCGGATTTAGTTGGCGAAGAGTTGGAAAGAGTCCTATGCCCAGTAAGAGCTCTGATGTTCTACCTGGACAGAACTAAAGACTTACGAGGCTCTATGGTGCTCAGTCGAAAACCCCACATTGCAGATGTCAAAAAATGCCTTGTCATTTTTTATCAGGCTCTTGATTAAAGAAGCTCATGCACATTGTAATGAATCAGACCTTGGGATTCTAAAGGTTAAGACTCACGAAGTCAGAGCCGTAGCAACGTCAGCAGCATTCAGACAGAATAGATCGTTGCAAAGCATAATGGACACAACCTTTTGGAGGAGCAAATCTGTGTTCGCTTCACATTATTTGAAAAGTGTTCAGACTCGTTACGAGGACTGCTACACTCTGGGTCCATTCGTAGCAGCGAGTGCAGTAGGGGGTGAAGGATCCACCACTACGTTCCCATAATACCAATAACCTTTTCTTCTCTTGGAACTTTTATTTGTTTTTATGGTTGTTTGTGGAGATTGTGTCAGTCTTCCACAATCATTGATTTTAGTCAGGTGGTCAATTTTGTGCTTTGAAGAGTGCCTGGAACTGGTTATTGGAGGAGGTTCTGTCACAATGAGGTATATACACCAGTTTGACAGTCCCTAAGAGATCTTCAGCCCCCTGGGAGGATCGCTGGATCTCATAAGGCTAGCAGACATAATGAGGCAGAGGATCATTGAAGTCAGCTTCCTTATCAGGTACGAACCCTTAAGTTTGTTTTAATTAACTCTTAAGCAGAATTCCAAAAATATTGGCTGTCTCTAACCCTCCACCAAAGGTGTTAATCAGCTATATATATAACTACTGGGTAAGTCCTATGTTTAAAAATGGTATTTTCATTATAAAATAAATTTTTGAACATACTTACCTGGTAGTTATATATAATTAAATCCCCACCCTCCTCCCCTCTAAGAGACTAGAGGCATGGAATATATGAGGGTTCCTGGAATGGTTCCTAGGTACCTCGCTAGGGCGCAGGGGGGGTACACCTGGCTATCCAATCGGCGATTGGCGCGAGTTTTGAATTTTCTGCCGTGACGTCAGGGACGTAAGCTATATATATAACTACCGGGTAAGTACAGGTATGTTCAAAAATTTATTTTATAATGAAAATACCATTTTAGAGTTAGACAACAACGTAGTTAGGCAACTGTTCGCAGCTCCCACCCCTCCCCTCCATGTCCAAAGGACACTACTGTACATGTAAGGTCAGTCCCTTCAGGGTCTGTGCCTCAGGTTACAATCTCTCACGAGGGAGACCCTGCTGTTCTGACAGCGTGTAGCAAGTCCAGTCCAGCCATTTTCGTCTCTTCGCAGGCAAATTCCTCTTCTGGTAGGAGAGTACAAGGTTGTTCGCCAACCTCCTGTTGGAGGGGTGACAAGAAAGAGTGCTTTCCCCCATAGCGGGGAAGCACAGATCCCAGTAGTGCGGATGAGTCTTGCGCAGTGTTGCTCACCCAACCACTAAGTACTAGAGGGGTGGGTGGGCGAGCTCCTCCGCTTGACAAAGGTCTGCTCGAAACCTCGGCTGCTTGCCAAATTCCTCATAATGAGTTTGCAAGACTACTCGCTGTGTTTTGCTTCAGCATCACATGTTACACAGATGCACACTACAATGTACCACTCACATGGCACCAAACTCAGGCAGCAATAGGCGTACAGCAAGCACAGGTACGTGCCACCTTACTTGTGCACAACTACACAGGTGCTTGCCAAGGCTCGCCATGCCAACATACCTCGCCAATGCTCGCTGCACCATCATTTGGTACAGCATTCGCTCTCGCTAGGGACCACCACTTCGGTAGCATACCCTACAACATTTCTTTGCCTTACTCCGGTAGTTGGCGAGAGCACGCTCATTCACAATCAGCAAGCTAGTATTTTTTGCTCTCCTTGGAAAGTAGGGACCTTAGGCGAACACAACAGACCAGCCAGTCGTACATGCTCTGTCTTTGGGATTCCACCTAAGGCTAAGAAGCGCACTCATAGTGCCCTTACCTTTTCCTTTTTGAAGGACGCATCTTGGTTCGCTCACCTTGTTAAGGCAGTTCGGCAGGTGATCTCCGGACCGACCTACAATTCTCCAGTATTACCCCCACAGGGTACACAGACTATCACTTTAGAGGTATCAGAGTCCTCTTGGAGGAGTAGGCCTCCATCACGCCCAATTCCCATTAGTACAGTACTAGTCAGCAACCAATGTTTCCCTTACCTTCAGGTTTTGTTGGAGTAGGAATATGGGATGATCTACCCTGGTAGCTGTATGACAAACCTCATTATGAGAACTCCTCTCCTTTGGGAAATCTGCTGTCCATAGAAGTATCTGTTGAGTGACATATCCATCTCAGGGATATGATCGACAGAAAATACGCACCTTTTCAGTCTACCTACCTGTCTTTCAGTGACTTTCAGGTTATAGGACATCTGGCCTTTGCTTCATTCTAGCTTTTCCTTTCTTACGGGCTACTAGATCTGTCCTTCACAAGCACCAATGTTTCCTTGTGGTCTTTTCTTCATGTTTGGTCTTCATGGAAACATTTCGATAGTATTCTTTCCCCTCAAGACAGGATTCCTCACTCTTGTTCTCTAAGATCATTTTTTCCCTTGGGATTGGCTCTACTCTGCTGTGATTGGGAACAATACAATTGAGAACCCTGTGATCAGTAACAATGCAATTGGAACCACACGATTGTAACTTAAATTAGTTCTTCTAGTACACCAAGAAACTTCAAATCATTCATTCATTCATTCATTCCTCTAGTACACCAATTATGATCAGATCCTTCCCAGCACTTCTAGCCCAGAGCTCTTCCAGCTCCTCAAAATTTTTCAACACACAGATCTTTTGACATGTAGAAACTGTTTTACGACCTATATTTTCACATGCTCAGAGACCAATTCAGGATATATCTTTCCATGCTGTGAAATTTTACCAGATACCAAGATCTTCCAACTCATTTCATTTGTAGAGAAGCTCGTATCATAGACCCTTAACAAGCAGGTGCCTTTTTGGGAAGTTGACAGCATAGTAAAACTGTTTGCGAGGTTCATCCAGGTAGGGAGACTATTTGAACATAAACACACGGTCAACAACGTCTCGGTGTAAGGGTTAATTGTGATCCTTACATCATTGCATGGCAGAAAGGCTTTCACCATCGCTGAACTGGCTTGCCATTCAAGTAATCTGCTCCCCTGTCCCAATCTGGTGGCAGTGGTCAACGATGCCTTCCAGATGCTTCCTCCTTTCCACCCATTTTACCAGGTCACCGTTTACTCAACTGTCAGTTAGTTGAAGACATCGAGACTTAGCATGACACTGACAGCTGCCAAGTGGCCATATGCCGATTGGTATCAGGATCAGATGATTTGAATCTTCCTTCACCAAGAAAGTTCCTCATTCTTCTCGAAGAAGGATGCTGATCACCCCTCCTTGGTTCAGGAGTTCCTGGTCATGACCTCGAACCCTTGCTGTTCACAACCTCAAGTCCTTCTTTATCTCTTCCGTACAAGAATTAATTACCAGGGACAGGGGGCTTGTCTTCTTGTCTTAGTGGACATTGTGGCTTCCAACTTTAACTAAAGGAATAAGAAAAGATATCCTAGAACCCTTATTTCTGTCTTTGTGGGACATTCAGATGTACTTTTCTTTCAGGTGAGGAAAAGAAAGGCTCACCCCCATCTTCTTGCACATGAAGGCAATCATATTGGATCTATCCCATCTCTCAGGAAGAACCTTTATAGGATGCATTCTTATACAGTATATAAAAGTCGGGTAACAATAGACAAGATTCTCTCCCCATTACCTTCGGTGTATACTCATAGGTCCCTGGATACTTGTATCCTTGGCCGGACAGTAATTACTCGACAGATTGCGTAGAAAACCTATCTCTTTCCCTGGACAGGATACATCTCGTTTAAAGATAATTGTCACAACATAAGTCTGGAATAAGAGGTAAGAGTGACTGGGCTTTCTGTCTATTCTTTCTTCCCTTTCCTTCTGGTAAAGCAGCCGCTCTTTTACTCACTGCATTAATCATTAGATGGAGGTAAGCCTCACGATCGAGCAACTTTTCTTAAATACTGTACATTTTATGTATTAGCATCTCCCCCGTGCTCCCAGACAAGGGGAGGATTCCTTCAGGCAGTTGTAAGCAAACCCATTTCTATCATAAAGAAACACTTTCAAACACCATCCTTCAAACAGATATCAGTCCTTGCTAGTGACCAAGAATAGCACCTGCCTCATCTTCATGCCCTTGTTGTTAGGAGGTTGACGTCAGTCATAACTTTTTCTCCTTTAGAATTTAAAAGTATATTGACATATCACCAGAAAGTAAGTTAGCCAATTTGGTTATAGGGATCTTCTCCCTCCTTCCTAAGAATAAGTATCCCATTAAAGCATGATTTATCAAGTTAGTGTAAGAATAACTCACAAATTTTTAAGGTAGTTTTTTATTTTTCTTAACTACTGTATACAAATCTTGAGACTTTCAAGTTACACATCCCATCTCAACCACCCTGTAAATCCTGGGTTTAAGGATAAAGTGGGAGCTTAGTGGTCTATCGGGTGGACTGTGTTTACTCGCCACCCTCCAGCTAACTACCACCACCTAATTAAATTTTAACTGCCGTATCCAGCTTCACTAAAAGTATACTCATATTAAAGGACTCAGGTCTGTGTAGTTATAAAAAGTACAAGTTACTATTGAATTTTTTTTATACTGTACCATTTTTAATGCTGTAAATTCAAGTTGCACTTAAATCCAAAATTTTAACTTGTACTGTATAGAATTATGAATTTAATGGGTGTTTTAACAACTTCAGCATTCAATTATATTCAAAGTTTTAGTACAACTTATCAGTTGCATACTAAGCAATATCATGCTCATCATCTGATTTCTGTTTGCCTTTGAAGTTGTGAGTTATCTTCGATACCAATGATTTTATAGGGAAGCTGGTGTGTCTAAACATCACAAAACATTTGTTATGGTATTTAGTATGGTAGGTCATCCAATGTTTTTATAGGGAATGTGTTTCAAGTTGTGTGACATAACCTATTTTTCAAGTTGATGATTACCTAGTAGGTTCTATGTTACATTTTACTTTATTTTGAAATGTGCCTGTTGATATTGCAGAGCATCTTTTGTGATATTCAGTTTTTGAAGCGGATCAAGTGTGGTTGATCAAAGGCTGTGCTGAAATAGGATATAGTATATAAGAAAATTAGGTTTAGATTGGATATGATGAGTCCAGGTAATGCTGACTTTTCTATTAGAGTGACATCTTTAACAATGAACAATAAACCAAATACTCTTATAGCTGCAACTCTGATTCTTGACATCTCACAAAAGGGATTTTGACGAAGGAAAAATCTATTTCTGGGAAGAGGCCTGTGACGGCAGGAGAGAAAGGTCCTTCCTTATACCTTTCCTAATATAAATCTTCCAAATATACTAGAGAAAGATAAAAGCATGGAATGCAGAGGTTACAACCCTCGCGCGAACACCTTGTAGGTGTCGTGTATTAAACAAAGTCGTGTGTAAACCACTATTCACAGGTTGTCTTCCATTTAGATAATCCCTTCATCAATGGGGAGGGCCGTGACAGGCCCTAGATAACATGGTTGAACTCCCCAACAACACCTACCACGCGCGCCCTCTAGGACATCCTTCTGCAAGAACATATGGCTTGGCAAGGAAAAAGAGGGGTGGGGTCCGTATCAAATAACCGGGAAGGGTTTCACCGGGCGTCACAGGCCTCTTCCCAGAAATAGATTTTTCCTTCGTCAAAATCCCTTTTCTGGGGGGCCTGTGACGGCCGGTGAGAATGTACCAGAGAATGCCTTCCAAGCCAAATAAATTAATAACATAATAAGGAGAAAACAAACACCATGTAAGGCAATAATATAAT
>NC_090744.1:110615908-110704886 GCF_036898095.1 Palaemon carinicauda | reverse complement strand
CTGTTGTTACACGATGTCTTAAGGGGAAACCTTTAGGATACTCGCTCCAGAAGTTAGAATTCTGTGATAACCTGTGGTTTAATTCTCTGGGAAAATCCTAGTAGTGATTACCCAAGGAAGCTACCAAAAAGGAACATTCCATCAGGACGCCATGGCTTGAGCCCAAAAATATTTATAGAAGGTAGCTTATGTATAGTGTACGATATAATATTGAAAATAATTCTATCTGTAAAAGCTCCGTATTGCAGGAATTCTCTTGAAAGTGAGATGATTTTCAAATTGAGTTTTGGTGAGATGGTCCTAGATTATTTTATTACTATACATCATTAGTTTTATGACTATTTACTCTCGGGTCATTTTGGATATACAAATATTTCTTAAAAGGCAAATTCTCAAAAAGTTTTATCAGTGATTCAGTAGTTAATGTATGATTAGATAGTATACTTGCCTGGGTCATAGATTTTAAACACACTGCCTTAGGGCCATATAATGCAATTTTCTTAAACATGTACAGTAGTATGGAACTTGTCGAATGATTAATAATTGTAATGTTGCATTGGAATTTATAACATTTCATCTAAAAATCATAATTTTTCAATATTAAACTTACCCGATAATCATGTAGCTGTCAACTCCGTTGCCCGACAGAATTCTATGGAGGGATACGCCAGCTATCACAATACTAGAAGGGGGTGTATTTACCAGCGCCACCTGTGGCCAGGTACTCAAGTACTTCTTGTTGACACCTCCTCAATTATTCCTCTGTCGTGCTTCCGGCAAGACATTCTGGGATACGCTTATGTTCTTGGAGTATTTTCACGACTTTGGTGAAGTATTTCTCTTTGATTTCGGCTGTCGCTTTACTGGAAACTTCTATATTAGCTTAGTTAGCTTTTGGAATTAATTTGATTAATTATGGTGACGAAGAGAGTATGAACTCTCGTTCACCTTTCAATGGCCGACCCTTCCCTTAGACGGAAGTGTTGGTGTCTAAGAGAGTATAGACTCTCTTTCTTAATTTTGCTTAACAAAAGTTATAGATTTATTTTATATCTCTCCGCCTCTTATAGGCCTCTTCGATTAACTTCCTTTTATCATAAACTTATTAAAATTAATTTTTATATTTGTTTATATTCGACCTTCCTAATAGTAGGCGGTCTTTTCTTGGTACCGAAGTTAATTAACATTGAGCCCGTCATTTCGGTTTTACCTGTTAACATATTATGCTATTTCCACCACAGAGTTTGAAAGAATTTCTTTGATAGTCTCGTACTGTTTTCAAAGTTGAACTAACGTTTTGTTTTGTCTCTGCAGTTGTTGACGTTCAGAACGTTCAACTTGCACTCTATCGTTACGATAGAGAAAGAATGTTCACGGTTTCACGTTGCAGTAAGAGTAACCGTGTCTAGCGTTTTGTTCATTCTTTCTTAACTTAATGGTTTTGATCCTAATAAAGGAACTTTTCAGTTTTTTCCTTTAACAATAATATGTTTTAACGATATATATGATTGGGCTCTTCTCTCAGGTTCTAAGTCAAGAGAGAGAGAGAGAGAGAGATAGAGACGGAGGGAGAAAGAGGATAAACGTTTCATTCAAGCCTGCCAGGCGTACGAGTAACGTCGTTATCGTTTTTGCTCTTCTCCCTAGTCTCTTTAGGGGAAGAAACTAAACGTTTCTAGAGTGATCTAGTGTTTAGTCTCTTTCCAGCCACTGAATTATCTTTCATTAGATTTTTCTGTTACATTGTAATTCTGTTTTCGCAATTACTAACTTTTGAGAAAGGATAGAATTGCGTGTTTCAGGTACAAACCACTTAAAGTTTCGAGTTCAGTGAAATAAGTGCAAACAGAAATCAAAGTGATAAGTGATTAGCGCAAGTATGTCAGTGTTGTGCGTGAGGGTACTTTTGTGCGCGCCAGTCGTCCTCCCAGTCCGGGACCTCTTGCAAGCTCCCAAGCCCAGGGGAGAAGCAATGTCGAAGGGCATAAGGGTTCAGCAGGCCTTGATCGGCGCACAGAAGTATCCTCGGTGGTTGTGGGCGTGTCTTACCGAGACCGTCACTCCCACCCGCAGACGATTGAGCCCTTATTTTGCTCGTCTGCAGAAGAGATTTAGGGGAGAAATAAAGGCAGAGTAACGCTGGTCTCAGGTCTCAAGACCTCTTAAACGTAAAGTCCAGACCTATGCCAGACGTACGAAGTTAAAGTTCAACAACCCGGATGCATAGCTCTGACTCTCCTCAGTCATCAGTTGAATACACTCCGCCTAAGAGGAGTAAGGTTCTGCCGCAACAGATCTCTGCTGTTAAGGCTTTACCTCAGCAGACCTTAGTGTCTGCCGACCCCAAGTTGACTCTACTGCAGTCCATGCAGTCACAACTTTCGGTCTTGATGCGTGAGTGTCGGGCTGAGAGTGTTGCGCCTCCGCCTCCGCCTACACTCCCTCCGCCTATGCTCGCTCCGCCTGATCGCAGTACCACCTGCCAGGCGTACGATGTTGTGGACTCTACTACAGTCCATGCAAGCACAGCTTTCGGACTTGATGCGTGAGTGTCGGGCTGAGAGTGTTGCTCCTCCGCCTCCGCCTACACTCCCTCCGCCTACACTCGCTCCGCCTGATCGCAGTACCACCTGCCAGGCGTACGATGTTGTGGACTCTACTACAGTCCATGCAAGCACAGCTTTCGGACTTGATGCGTGAGTGTCGGGCTGAGAGTGTTGCTCCTCCGCCTCCGCCTACACTCCCTCCGCCTACGCTCGCTCCGCCTGATCGCAGTACCACCTGCCAGGCGTACGATGTTGAGCCAAGGGCTGAGTTTGCTGTTCCCAGTGGTGTTCAGCCTCCGCCTTTCTTAAGGCAACCTTTACATGGGATCAGGAGGATTATTCCTCTCTTCCTCCGCCTCCACTTGCTGCTCCACCAGTGATGCAACACTCGGTTGAGGTACAACAACCTCTCCCGTCCATGAGTCAGTCTCCTCAGCTCTCGCTGCAGCGAGCTCAACCCTCCACAAGGCAAGCACCACAACACCTTAGCCTTGCGCCTCAGGAGCCTCAGCTTGCGAGACATTTACCTTGTTCTGCGCAGCCTCTTCCTCATCGCGCTCCGCTCACACCACAGGAACTGGAACTTGCTACTCCGCTTCCGCCAACCGCTCAGCAAGCGCAACCCTTGGGTTCAACCACTCATGCTAGGAGTCAGCCTCCTCCACCCATGCGCCTTCCTTCTGCTTGTCTTTTATTCAGCCTTTGCAGACTGAGCCTCAGGTGTTCCCTCAACAGAGTCTGGAAGAGGAAACCACAACTATTGTTGTTCCAGCTCGTTCTGACTCTGCTGTTCAGCATACCTTACCTCCATTTTCAAACCATGGCAAAAATATGAATCATGAGTTATGAATGTAAGGTAAACATTATGTTGATTTTAAAACCCCATGCAAGCATGCATAAAGCACTCTAGCACTGGTCATGGAATTTCTGAGAAATGTTAAACGCCATGCACACGCTCTGCTTTCCTTACAGCAGGCTCTGCTTACTACATGCTCTGCATACAGCATGCTCTGCATACAGCATGCTCTGCATACAACATGCTCTGCATACAGCATGCTCTGCATTCAGCATGCTCTGCATACTACATGCTCTGCATACAGCATGCTCTGCATTCAGCATGCTCTGCATACAACATGCTCTACATACAGCATGCTCTGCATACAGCATACTCTGCATGCTCCTCAGTCACACATCTTGGGTTGTTGCCAACTCACTAGACTGTCAAGCAGTTTCATAACGTTGTCTTCTAGTCTGCTGCTTTTGCACCAGTGAACCCTCACTCAGAGAACTTAGCTTTTCTAGGATAAGGTCACTGTAGATGAGAAAGTTCTTTTCTCCCTCCTTCTGATATTCCCTTGAGGACTCTGTCATTTGGAGGGAGCCTTTAGCTGCATAACCTCTTATGGACTTTTATTTAAGCATAACATGCTTCCAGGGAAGGTTATGGTTCCACTTCAGTCGCTAATCCCGTCTGTTACCACACCTGCTCCCATAGACCTTGAGCTGTGTTGCATGACATGCAGTCCAAGCTTAGTCCTTGTTAGAGGATTTTTTGTTTACGGAGTCAATGTGTCACGGGGAAGACGTTCAACAACCAACAGAAGTGACTTGTTGTGACGCAGTGCGGCAACCTCAGCAACCCGTTAAGGAGTTGTCTGTACGACCCAGACAGTCTAGACAGATTCGGGTTGTCACTGTACTTCCTCGCTTGCCCATGATTGACAGTTCACAGACTGTGCAGCAGTTTCATGATCTTGTGTCCGGCTCCGTCAGACGACTGGCTTTTAAGAGCTCCCACAAGTCGTCGCTGTCTGGAGATTTTCAAATGGACTATGGATCTGACCAAGGAACTGGGCCTCCTGGTCAATTTTGAGGAGTCTCAGCTCGTTCCATCCCAGACCATTGTCTCCTTGGGTATGGATCTTCAGAGTCGAGCTTTTCGGACTTTTCCGTCGGCCCCAAGGATCTTCCAAGCCCTAGAATGCATCCAGAGCATGCTGAGAAGGAACCGATGCTCAGTCAGGTAGTGGATGAGTCTAACAGGGACACTTTCATCGCTGGCCCTGTTCATCGTGTTAGGGAGACTCCACCTCCCCACCCTTCAGTATCATCTAGCTGCTCACTGGATAAAGGACATGACGCTAGAGACGGTCTCAGTTCCTGTTTCCGAAGAGAGGAGGTCTTCTCTCGCGTGGTGTAAGAACAGCTTTCTTCTCAAGGAAGGCTACCTTTGGCTGTTCAGAAACACGACCGCCGTCTCCTCTCGGACGCATCAGACACGGGCTGGGGTGCGACTTTGGACGGACAAGAATGCTCGGGAACATGGAATCAGGAGCAAAGGACACTTCACATCATTTGCAAGAAGTTGTTGGCAGTTATTCTGGCCTTGATAAACTTCAAGTCCCTCCAGCTTAACAAAGTGGTGGAGGTGGACTCTGACAACACCACAGCCCTGGCTTACATCTTCAAGCAGGGAGGGACTCTTTCGTCAAGGTGTTCTAGATCGCAAGGGACCTACTCATCTGGTCTTTAGATCGAAAGCTAACTGGTAACGAGGTTCATTCAGGGCGGTATGAATGTCATGGCAGATCACCTCAGACGGAAGGGTCAGGTCATCCCCACAGAGTGGACCTTCTCAAGAATGTTTGCAACAGACTTTGGGCCCTGTGGGGTCAGCCAACCATAGATCTGTTCACTACCTCGATAACCTAGAGACTCCTGTTGTATTGTTCTCCGATTCCAGACCCAGCAGCAGTTCACGTGGATGCTTTTCTGCTGGATTGGTTCCATCTCGACCTGTATGCATTCCCGCCGTTCAAGATTGTCAACAGAGTACTTCAGAAGTTCTCCTCTCACTAAGGGACACGGCTGACGTTGGTTGGCTCCGCTCTGGTCCGCGAGAGAATGGTTCTTAGAGGTACTGCAATGGCTGGTCGACATTCCCAGGACTCTTCCTCTAGGAGTGAACCTTCTAAGTCTACCTCACGTAAAGAAGGTACACCCAATCCTCCACGCTCTTCGTCTGACTGCCTTCAGACTTTCGAAAGACTCTCAAGAGCTAGGGGCTTTTCGAAGGAGGCAGCCAGAGCGATTGCCAAAGCAAGGAGAACATCCACTCTCAGAATCTATCAGTCTCAAGGGGAAGTCTTCCGTAGCTGGTACAAGACCTATGCAGTTTCCTCAACCAGTACCACTGTAACCCAGATTGCTGACTTCCTGTTATATCTAAGGAAAGTAAGATCCCTTTCAGCTCCTACGATCAAGGGTTACAGAAGTATGTTGGCAGCGGTTTTCCGCCACAGAGGCTTGGATCTTTCCACCAACAAAGATCTACAGGACCTCCCTAGGTCTTTTGAGACCTCAAAGGAACGTCGGTTGTCCACTCCAGGCTGGAATCTAGACGTGGTCCTAAGGTTCCTTATGTCATCAAGATTTGAACCTCTCCAATCAGCCTCTTTTTAGGACCTCACATTAAAAACTCTTTTCCTCGTGTGCTTGACAACAGCTAAAAGAGTAAGTGAGATCCACGCCTTCAGCAGGATCATTGTTTTCACATCTGAAACGGCTACATGTTCCTTGCAGCTCGGTTTTTGCTAAACGAGCTTCCTTCACGTCCTTGGCCTAAGTCGTTCGAGATCCCAAGCCTGTCCAACTTGGTGGGGAATGATCTGAAGAGAGTACTTTGCCCAGTTAGAGCTCTTAGGTACTATCTAAAAAGGTCTTAACCTTTACAAGGACAATCAGAAGCCTTATAGTGTGCTATCAAGAAACCTTCTTTTCCAAGTTCTAAGAACTCAGTTTCTTACTATTCAGGCTTCTGATTAGAGAAACACATTCTCATCTGAAGGAAGAAGACCTTGCTTTGCTGAAGGTAAGGACACATGAAGTGGGAGCTGTGGCTACTTCAGTGGCCTTCAAACAGAGCCATTCTCTGCAGAGTGTTATGGATGCAACCTATTGGAGAAGCAAGTCAGTGTTCGCATCATTCTATCTCTAAGATGTCCAGTCTCTTTACGAGTACTGCTACACCCTGGGACCATTCGTAGCAACGAATGCAGTAGTAGGCGAGGGCTCAGCCACTACATTCCCATAATCCCATAACCTTTTAACCTTTCTCTTGAATACTTTTTATGGGTTGTACGGTCGGCTAAGAAGCCTTCCACATCCTTGTTGATTTGGCGGGTGGTCAATTCTTTCTTGAGAAGCGCCGAGGTTAAAGGTTGTGATGAGGTCCTTTAGTATGGGTTGCAGCCTTGTATACTTTAGCACCTTTGAGTTGATTCAGCCTCCCAAGAGGAACGCTGCGCTCAGTAAGGAAGACGATCTTATTAAAGGCAGAGTAACGGTTCAAGTCGACTTCCTTACCAGGTACTTATTATTTCATTGTTATTGTGGATAACTGATTATATGAAATACGGGATACTTAGCTATCCTTTAGTCTTGTACACTGGTTTTTCACCCACCCCCCTGGGTGTGAATCAGCTACATGATTATCGGGTAAGTTTAATATTGAAAAATGTTATTTTTATTAGTAAAATAAATTTTTGAATATACTTACCCGATAATCATGATTTAATCGACCCTCCCTTCCTCCCCATAGAGAACCAGTGGACCGAGGAATAATTGAGGAGGTGTCAACAAGAAGTACTTGAGTACCTGGCCACAGGTGGCGCTGGTAAATACACCCCCTTCTAGTATTGTGATAGCTGGCGTATCCCTCCATAGAATTCTGTCGGGCAACGGAGTTGACAGCTACATGATTATCGGGTAAGTATATTCAAAAATTTATTTTACTAATAAAAATAACATATTGATTATTTGTAAGTATAGTACAAATAAGTTTTAAGTTATTCATAAACTAATTTTAATAGAGACCCCTTTTTCTATTTGGGGCAAGTTTAGCTGCATAATTACTGTAACAGGATAAATTTGATTATTATTACTATTTTCCTTCCATCACCGAAGTTTAACTATTGCTGTCGATAGACTTAGACTTCCAGGTTCAATGGAAAAATAATTTTTTAGTGACTTGCAAAAATTTTATAATTTTACTAAACACCAAATGTTAGCAAGTTCTATTATCTAGAACAGGTTTAAAGAAAAATAATTTAGTCGCCAGTTAAGGTTTTAAGTGTACCGTACAAATTTATTTAATCTTTAATGTATGAATTATATGGAAATCTACCGTGTTCCATTCTTCCATCATACGAGGATTTTATTCTTGAAAAAAATCATTCAAATATTTAGGATAGAATGGAGATCTACCAGATATTTATTCATATAAATGATACCTTGGAGCTAATATGCAAAGTGTTAGAAATAAGGTTATAGGATAACTTTTGACAGAAATCACCACTGCTTCTTTTTCTGATAAGAAGGTGTAATTGTCAATCATCATAAGTCGTAATTTTCTTAGAGTCAGGTGCAAGATTCTTAATGTGGAGTCAGTCATCTTTATACTTAAATACAGTATTGTCTCCCTAAGAGAAAAAGGATATAACAAATTAAAATGGTAATTGTGTTAGATTGCTACATTTTCTTAGAATAGTCTCAATGGCAGTACAGTATTTAAAAAAAATACTTCACAAGGCTGGTCCTTAGAGCTTATAGTTAGGGGAAAATGTCTAGATTGAGTCTGATTACTAGAGCTGTGTTAGTATTTAGTTTCAGCATCCTGCTTTTCCAGCTATGGTTGTAGCTTAGCAAGTAATGATAATAATAATTAGGTGGGTGCCATGCATGTCCCATTAAATTTAATAACGTAATGTCATTCAATGTTTTTTTTATATGAAAAAGTAAATGGGGGAAAATAATCTTCTTAAATTCGTCTGCATATATTATTCTTGGTACCTATTTGTAAGTATGAGTTTGAGTTCAGTTTTACGGACAAGACTTTACTAAGCTTGTAACTCTCAAGGTAAGTACTGTAAATCAAAACATTCGTAGGCAATATAATACACAAAATGCTTCTTGATAAAAATGATAATAATAATAATTATTATAATAGTAATAATAACACTAATAATAATAATTATAATAATTGTAAAAATTTACATTTTTATTAAGTGTGTGATTGTTTCTACATAAATACAAACCATAGTCCTTTACCTAGCAGAATAAATAGCAGTGAAGCTAGAATACCACTATTGAAGGGATTTTGACGAAGGAAAAATCTATTTCTGGGCGAGAGACCTGTGCCGCCCAGTGAAATTGCTCCTTATGCACCATTTCAAAGGAATATAACTGCTAATATTACCAGAGAAAAAATGTAAAGGAATGCTAGGTTGAACTAGCTCGCTCACCTAATGGTGTCGGTATAGACTGGGGCGAAATACCAGAGGTCTCGTACCATTTAGACTTCTCCTCTTCGAAATCCCTCAATAGTGAGGTGCAGTTCAACCTCCCCTGCCTCGCAGACCAGTACTACTAACTCAACCCACGCTTGCCCATCACTCCTTTCAAGCACCTGATTCATCTAAGTCCAACGTTTTTTTTTTTTCTCGTGTTTTTCATTGGATTTATCATCAACTTTCTCTCGATGGCCGATTCCCAAGATACCCCATCGAAGTTAAGTACCTTATCCATGAGTTTTTAGCGAGATTGGGCAGTGTAATCTTTGTTTTTATTATTGAGAAGTGTTTATATATGAGCGGCGTCCCCGTTCTTACTTTCGCCTCTGCCCTTTGTCTCGTTAGTTCGTCCGTCTTTAATATTCGTTCGAACCTTTAGGAGTTTTTTCCTTATATTCATATACAGTGATACCTCTGGATACGAAAGTTTCTGCTTACGAAAAATTCAGGATGCGAAAAGTGATTCGAAGATTTTTATGCCCCAGGATACGGATAAAATTTCAGGATACGAAAACCTTACGAGATCCCAACTCTTCGCCGAGAGTAATTTTGAACTTGGGTAGACTCACTTACAGCCTCCTGCTCACCCATTGGTTATCTCCCTACTCAGACGCTAGCTGACGCCATAAGATCCTGCTTTCCTATTGGTCGGCAACTATCCCAGCTTGCCTACGTACGGGCGTTCATCTCTCTCTCTCTCTCTTTTCGTTCCGACCGCGGTATCGTTAACAGACATTGTGTGCTTTCGCTTGTTTGACTTAGTGTTAATATACAGTACATTCGTACGCCACGTGTTATCGTTAATAAACATTCGTTACTGTGCACTGTACTGTATTAGTGTTTACTATACATAGACTGTATATAACGTTACGTAGTGTATTATATTACGTTTGCCTAACGCATTTTAGAAATGCGTTGAAAAGTAGGCAGAAACAAGCTTCAATGGATAGTTTCTTATTAAAGAGGCCAGCGGTATTAGTAGGCCAAGACGAAGGTGAAAGTGAAGAAAAGAAACAGAAAAGAGGAAGGGATGAAGAATTAGAAGGTGAAAGTAAAGAAAAGAAACAGAAAAAAGAAAGTGATGAAGAAGTAGAAGAGATTTAGAAAATAAGAAAAACGTAAAGTTATAAAAAAGCAAAAAAAAAAAATTCAATTTTAAGTTTTATGTTACCGTTAAGTGTTAAAGTAATTTTTTCTTTCATTTTATAGTTTTCCATACGTAATGTTAAGTGTTAATTATTTCTTCCATTTTTTTATTTTGTAAAGTTTAAGTGTTAATGTGTTAAGTGTGTAAATTACTGTACGTAGTCTGTCACTTGTTACGTAGTGTATTATATTACGTTTGCCTAACGCATTTTAGAAATGTGTTGAAAAGTAGGCAGAAACAAGCTTCAATGGATAGTTTCTTATTAAAGAGGCCAGCGGTATTAGTAGGCCAAGACGAAGGTGAAAGTGAAGAAAAGAAACAGAAAAGAGGAAGGGATGAAGAATTAGAAGGTGAAAGTAAAGAAAAGAAACAGAAAAAAGAAACTGATGAAGAAGTAGAAGAGATTTAGAAAATAAGAAAAACGTAAAGTTATAAAAAAGCAAAAAAAAAAAAAAATTCAATTTCAAGTTTTATGTTACCGTTAAGTGTTAAAGTAATTTTTTCTTTCATTTTATAGTTTTCCATACGTAATGTTAAGTGTTAATTATTTCTTCCATTTTTTTATTTCGTAAAGTTTAAGTGTTAATGTGTTAAGTGTGTAAATTACTGTGCGTAGTCTGTCACTTGTTACGTTTTCTGCCTTATGCCATCCTCCTCTGCCGCGACTTCGCTATCGGACATCGTCTCAATCAAAAGGTAAGTTTCAACTTTTTTGTTACACTAATTAACTGTAACCTTTTTTCAGAGTGTACAGGTATCAATCATTAATTTAGGTGTACTGTACGTACAGGTAACAATACACCTTCACTGATCTAAATGCTTTACGTACATACAGTACCGTAACTTTTATACAGTAGTAAAGAAAACGGACCGTTTTCTTTGGGCTTGGGGGGGATAACTTGGCTATAACTACATTATTGAATAATCTCATAGTGGTTTCTGGAATGGATTAGGCTGTTTTTAACGGTTGTGTTAATTATTGAATGATAGAAATGGCTGCATTGCATGTTTATTACTACAGTTTAGCGTGTTTATGAAAGAAAGGGTGACTTTTTATAAGGCTTGGAACGGATTAGGCTATTTACATGTAAAACACGACTCAGGATACGAAAATATCAGGATACGAAACCGCATCCTGAACGGATTAATTTCGTATCCTGAGGCATCACTGTAGTACACCGACTTTATGCTTTCATATAGCATTTATTTTATGTTATCCTATGATATCGGTGTTAGCGTTTCATCAGGAGTAGGTTATGTTGGTATGCCTGCATTCGTGCATGTTGGTGGATAGCGTCACCATTGAGATTGTTTCGCTAGTTCTAGGAGCTTTAATATCGACCATCTCACTTATTATTAGTAAAACCTTTTGTTTTATTACGCTCCACCTAGTTTTACGTTTGGTTCGATTGGGACTCTCGTGTATTTTGTTGTTTTTACTGTTCGATCTACCGCTTCAGTAACTAGGTTGGTACCCCTGCTTTCCATCTCCTGATGGCGTCATGCTCCTCCCTTACCACTCGCCCGAGTCCCTCTCTCGCCATATTTTTTCTGCATGCCTAACCTTACTTACGTGATTTCGCTTTTAATTCATTAATTATTTTTATGTATTTGTGCATTGATATTATATTTATTGCTTTACTCCGTTATGATCATATTTTTGGGATTTTCATGTCATGATTGAGGGGATCTCCAGTTGGTAGCCTTGTCTACCACTGCGCACTGGCGATTTCCCGGTACCATTCCCCCCCCCCCCCCCAACAGGTTGGGGAGGCTATTCCATCCCCCCCCTTCAGTGTACACCCTTCCTCTCACTCGATGGTTGTTGGTTATGATTTACGGGTCAAGTATGCTTGTACCTCAGTCTTCCATCAATGTTCCGACATATTGAGGACTGAGTATACCAACGGGGTATGACTTAGTCTCATTCATTCATACCGGGCGGTTTCGTCTCCCCCCTCCCGTCGCCCCGATTGGCCATCGGTCGGGGAGGGGGAAGGCCGGGACCACCGGGGACTATCACACGTGATTAGTCGGTATAACTGCACCTTGGTGTAACCTTGCTTTTAGCTATGGTTGTTAGAATGAGCACTTATATTAGGAGTGTCCCCACCTACGGTACCTCCTGCTATTATCGTCCGTATAGGACTTATTATATCCCATATCATTATATTATATTCTGCATGAATCATTACCTTTGTCCCGGTACCTCCGGTAAGGTAGGGTGGTTCCATTGGCTCCCCCCGCGCTCTCCCCTTGTACCCTCCCGTCATCAGACATCGGAGCCGCCAGGCTCTTAACTACAAGATCGGTTGACACTGACACGGTTTTGATTAATATCCTCCCTCCGGGAGCCCTATTCATTACAGACATTAGTTTCAGATCATAATTGGCGTTCTCTATTTATGTACTTTAAGGATGTATCTTAGGTACTTTAAGTTTGCTTTAAGTTACTTTAAGTTTACTTTAAGTTTACTTACCAACCCTGTTCCCCGGCCCCGGGGGCCCTGGAACTAGTTATGATTATATATTCATCACTGTTTTTTGCATCCTTTTTCATACCCGGCTCTGCCGGATTGCTCTTGGAATAGTCTCAGTTCTCTGCATGTTTAGTCTAAGGCTATACATTTATTTTTATTAACTGGCAGGTCCCAGACCCTCCGGGACCCCTTATAGAGAAACTAGTAGATGCTCATGGACTATTCCTTTTACAGGTGGTCCGTTGCCGGATGACAGCCTGCGCGGCCGTCCTTCACCAGCCTTGCGGACATGCTGTCTGTCGGTCCCACGCGGACTGTGGGATTCAGATGGACGATATTGTGGTATGGCACCCTGACAACTGCCTTATCTGTTATGACCTTATCTCCACCCTTGCTTCAGATTCGGTGAGCCTCTTTCAGTCATTTTTGTATTTACATTCCCTTCACTGGGCGGCATCAATATGATACATAATCATTGACTTCTGTTATGAATCTTCGGGTTCATTCATCATTTTGTCCCTCGGGTTTGCTAACCTTATCCCCGTCCTTTCAGAGTTCCCAGGCGGTTAAAACTTCAGCAAGAGCCACTTTGAAATTGTGGGTAGGCGGCTTCGCCCGTAACGTAAAGGCCAGGAAGCCCTACGTCCTCTCAGAAGATTATTGTAGTCTTATCTACCCGAACGCAAAATCTTCGGCAGCAGTGCCTAGGCAAGTGGCGGCTCCTATAATTGCTGACATTGCGGAAACCGTAGAACTCAATCTCGTCCAGGATACAGACATCCCTGACGACCCGGACCCCATTGAAGACAATGTTACGGCTCTGACCTTAGACATAGAGCCCATGGTTTTAGACGAACCAGACACAGGTAAGGTGGTAAGTGAGGCAGGTGGGTCTGGCGCTAAGACCTCTCTTCTTAGCCCCTCTTTTTCTTCAACTTCTAATAATTCTTCCTTTCTTGGTTTTGAAGGGAACCACGAATCCTCCCGAGATCGCTCTCGGTTCCTCCCAAGGTCAAATCTCAGAAAAGACCTTTAGTGAGGACTCGTAAGAATCCTACACTACCTGGATCATCGAAGCCCAAGAAGGCTCCCCTCCCCGGAGCTCCTAGTGGCTCGACTAGCACTCCCCCTATGTCTCAGGACCCGGGAGTGCAGTCATCCCCCTTAATTACCACAACCAACTTCGACCCGGTGGCCCTCACGAATATGTTGTCGAGGGTCGTTACAGAGCAGATTAGTTCTATACTTTCTGCCGTCACCAGAAGACTAGATACCCTGGAAGGTGGACTGCCTCAACAACAGCAGTTCCTCATCCCGGACGCCTCAAAACTTCCACCCTTCACGAAGAACAACCCGTGGAAAATGGCGCTCCACTGGCCTTTCACGGACGGAATGTTGACCATTGAGGGTTTTGGGACCAGGCCCATTGAAGATTTTGAGTTCTTCCCTCCCAGCCTTCAATTTCCTTTCCCCGGCTTCGCCCGGCTTACGGAAGAGGCTCTTGTCCGGCTGGATAAGGTCCCTAAAGAGACCGTTATCTTTCCGAAGGAACAGGCTCAGTCTGTTTGGGTTAGGACCTTAAATGAGTGGGGTTGTACAAACACCATGCTGACCCCCCACAAGAGTACTTACACCATGTTTCTTGTGGACGAACAGACCCCCACTCCTTGCGTCACCAAAATGGTTGAATTAGCCCTTCAGGAAGTGACCGAAGATAAGCCTTTGCCACAACTCCGGGAGACAGATCCTACATCTCTGCTGTTCCCATCAGATAATGAATGTTGGCTTAACATTCAATCGACATTCACTTCTGGTAAGCTATCCGCTGACTGTGCATCGACGCAATTCAGTGAACGCCTCCCAAGACTACCTGAAACCTTAATCCGACTCGAGTTCGAGTCCCGGTCTAGGTTTAGCCGGAGCCTCAACGTCTCGACTATGGCGGAGATGTTTTCTCTTACTTATGACGAGGAACACTCCTTTAAAGTTATGACTAAAGCCACCCTGCAATCTTTGTTAGCAGATTGCTACGACTTCTTGGTGGCCAAAAGACGTTGCCGTAGGCATGTCTTATCTGAAGCTACTATTCGCCATGAGCCAAATAAGCTCATTAAAGCCTCTGCTTGGGGTCCGGACCTATTCCCGGAGGACATGGTCAACTCGGTTTTGAGTGAAGCTGCCAGAGTGAACCAGAACCTCAAAGTCCGTTGGGGTCTAACTCCCAAACGGAAGTTCGAACAATCGAGCATTCACTCCCGGGGCAGAAAGAGGCTACGCCCTTATAGCTCTACCCAATTCCGCCAGCCTATTCAAGTAGTCCAGTCGGCCCCGGTCTCTCAGGGCATCCAACCCTCCACCTCCAAGTCTCAGCCCCAAGTGAAGTATGTCCTCGTCCCTGAAAGCCAAGTGGCCTTGAACTCGTTTACCTCTCCTGTTTATAACCCGGTCTATGAGTCCCGGTTTTCCTCCCAAGGATACCAACGAGGCAGGGGCCCCGGTTCGAGGGGTTCTTTTCAGAACAGAAGCAAAGGGAGATATTTCTCCCGTGGAAAAGGGTCACGTGGTGGCCGAGGCGGTAAAACCTCCAACTACTGACGGTCTTCAGGTGGGAGGGAGACTTTATGTGTTCCGGAGTCGCTGGAAATTCAGTCCTTGGGCCTTCAGCATAATCTCCAAGGGCCTGGGGTGGAGTTGGATAGAAGGGCCTCCTCCACCGAACAAATTCCATCAACCCTCGACACCGGACCTACTTTTGTTTACCCAAGATCTTCTTCGCAAGAACGCGATCAAGGAAACGAAATATCTGAAGTTTCAAGGTCGCTTATTCAGCGTTCCGAAGAAAGACTCCGACAGCCGAAGGGTCATCCTCGATCTGTCTCGACTAAACTTGTCCATTCAATGCGACAGGTTTCACATGCTTACCGTCTCGCAGGTGCGAACCTTGCTTCCCCGTGGGGCCGTCACCACCTCCATCGATCTTACCGATGCTTACTATCACGTTCCAATAGCGAGACACTTCCGCCCATTCCTAGGATTCAGACTGGACGACAAGGCTTACACGTTCAAAGTGATGCCTTTCGGGCTCAACATCGCGCCCAGAATCATCACGAAACTGACGGAATCGGTCATTCAGGAACTCCGATCCCACGGAATCCAAGTCGTCGCATACCTGGACGATTGGCTAATCTGGTCAGACAACGTCGAGGATTGTTTCAAGGCAACAAACAAGGTGATCCAATATCTTCAGTTTCTGGGATTCCAAATAAACTTCGGAAAGTCTCGTCTGACACCAGAGACCAAATTTCAGTGGCTGGGATTACGGTGGGACCTACATTCTCACACTCTATGTCTCCCCAGGTCCAAGAGGATAGAGATTGCGAAAAATACCAAACGCTTTCTCGGGGAAAAGATAACTTCCAGAAGGAACCAGGAGAGGATTCTAGGGTCCCTACAATTCGCTTCAGTGACAGACCTCCTTCTGAAAGCGAAACTGAAAGACATCAACCGAGTTTGGCGCTCCAGAGCGAACAACAAACGTCGGGACAAGAAGACACGCCTTCCTCCCATTCTTCGGAAGAGGCTTCTCCCATGGACAACCGCCAAGAGCCTATCAAAGTCGGTTCCGTTGCAGTACCCCCCTCCAAGGATAGTCATCCACACGCATGCCTCCCTATCAGGTTGGGGAGGCTACTCCCAACACAGGAAGGTTCAGGGCCTTTGGTCCACAATGTTCCAACAATTTCACATAAACGTCCTGGAGGCCATGGCTGTCTTACTAACCTTGAAACATCTTTCCCCGGCCAAGAAACAACATCTGAGGATAGTCCTCGACAACGAAGTCATAGTCCGTTGTCTAAACAGAGGGGGCTCCATGTCAGGTCCCATCAATCACGTGATGGTGGCAATCTTCTCCCTGGCGGCCTCAAACCAATGGCACCTATCCGCCGTCCATCTGGCTGGAGTTCGGAACGTTGTGGCAGACGCACTCTCCAGGACGGTACCGTTGGAGTCAGAATGGTCACTAGATCGCAAATCCTTTCAATGGATCCTCTTCCAAGTGCCGGATCTCCAGGTAGACCTCTTCGCGACGGAATCCAACCACAAGCTGAAATGTTATGTGGCCCCCAACCTGGACCCTCGGGCCTACGCCACGGATGCCATGTCTCTCGACTGGAACGCCTGGGAAAGGATTTATCTTTTCCCACCGGTGAACCTACTGATGAAAGTGCTGGACAAACTTCGAACCTTCAAAGGTCAAGTAGCCCTGGTGGCCCCCAATTGGCCCAAGAGCAATTGGTTTCCTCTTTTACTGGAGCCTGAAAGGAGCCATGCAAGCTATGCAGGAATTTTCCCCTCTTCTCAAAGGACACTTGGTGGTGTTGATGAGCGACAACACCTCTGTAGTGATCTACTCAAACAAACAATGAGGTACTGTACAATGTCTCGGTAGCTTTACCTACTAGCAGTAAGGATACTCCAGTCGACGGAGACCAACATGATTAAGCTTTTGACCCATTCCATCCCAGGCAAGAGGGACGTTGTGGGAGACAAGCTGAGCAGGATACAAATAGTTGGGGAAGAATGGTCTTTGTGTTCTCAGATAGCAACAGAGATCCTGAATGTAGTGTTCCTCGACGATAGAACTCTATGCCACAGCCCTGAATAACAAACTGTCTATTTATCGCTCACCAGTTCCAGACCCAGATGCCTTCCAACACACTTGAGATGGCCTTGACGTCTATGCTTCTCGCTATTCTGCCTGTTAAGAAAAGTCCTGAACTGAGTACAAGCAATTCTGACCCCTCTGATGACTTTCGTAGTCACCTAGTGGCCATAGATGGAGTGGTACTGGGATCTTCCATTTCTCCTGTCAGAAACCCCAAGAGCTTCCTCTTCTCCCCGATCTGTTACAACAGCCTCATGTCAGGACATTTCACAGGGCAATGAAGTTCCTTCAACTTCATGCAAAGTTATCCAGCATCTCCTCTCACAGAGGCTTTTCTCAAGAGACTGCGCAACAGTTGTCTGGATACTTCTGCAAATCCTTGGCAGTAGTTAACCAGGTAAAATGAGCCTTCTTAGACAATAGGTGTTGTAGGAAGGGTATCCTTCCTCTCAGAGCCTCTGTTCCATTGATAGCAAATTTTTTGTACTGCCTGCATTCCATTGATAGCAAATTTTTTGTACTGCCTGCGTAAGGAGAAACTCTACGCCATTTCTGCAGTAAAAGGCTATTGCTCAGCATTGAGTCAAGTCTTTAGACTGAAGGGAGTAGATACCTCTTCTTAAAAAATATTTCTATGCTCTTTCAAAGTTTGAACGGACTTGTCCTCAAGTTGAAGTGATGCCACCTTCATGGAATGTAGTGAAAGTTTTGCATTCTTTGAAGAGGGCACCTTATGAACCATTGAGGCAAGCCTCAGATAGGGACCTACCCTAAAGATTTTTCTACTGCTCACCTAAGCCTCAGGTAAGTGAGACAGTGAGCTTCATGATCTGAGGCGAGCCTCAGATAGGGACCTACCCTAAAGACTTTTCTACTGCTCACCTAAGCCTCAGGTAAGTGAGACAGTAAGCTTCATGATCTGAGGCGAGCCTCAGATAGGGACCTACTCTAAAGACTTTTTCCTGCTCGCCTAAGCCTCAGGTAAGTGAGACAGTGAGCTTCATGATCTCTTTCAACATCACTCATTCAAGGAGTAGAGTCAGGTTTTGCTTTCCTTTGCTCCTAATTTCATAGCTAAAACCCAAAATCTATCGTTGCCTGATTCCAGGTTTTTATCCTTTCAGATCATGACTCTTAGGGAAGTCACCAATGATCCTGATCAGCTATTACTGTGCCCTGTGAGAGCACTAAGGTGCTATCTCAAAAGGAGTAGATCAGTTAGACCTCCCCTGCAACATTTCTTCAAAAAATCGAAGAAGATTTAGAAGAACAATTTCGTTCCGGCTAAGAGAAGTTATTTCTGAAACTCTGATGACCCCTTTCTCGGAAGGGGTACGGGTGAAAGCTCATGATGTAAGAGGTATCATTACTGTATCTCTTTAGCTTTCAGAAGAAACTTGTCTATGATGCAGGTTCTTCAGGTGGATGTTTAGAAACGCCAAACAACATTAACCACCCACTACCTGCGTAATGTAATCCATAGGTCCATGGATACGTTCTCCCTGGGATCTGTCATAGCTGAACATCAAGGAATCTAGCTACCTCAGCTCCTCTTATAGAAACAGTAACTGCAAATCTAAGGCTGAGGTTATGTGTGAGTCTGTGATAAAAGTGAAAATTAACTGGTCTTCCCTTTCACTCTTTCCCTCTCTTGGGGTACAGCTTCGGAAAACCTCGCTAGCTGGACTTGATCTACTAGTTAGGTACTGTAAGCTCACTCAGCTTGTAGTTATTCCGTTTACAAATATGGGAGCGTCTTTTCCCCACACTCCTTACTAAGAGGAGTGTGAAGTAACCAGGCAAACCCAATAATCCATAATATTTTCTACAAGTAGTGCCAGCAAACCCATTGCTTTGCCAGGCTTACAACACAGAGGTTCTGGTTCGGTTAAAACCATTAAAGGCAGGTGGCATGATGCCCTCTGGAAATTTTCATCTGGTGCTCAAGGTGTATGGAACCTTTACTCTTTCAGCATCACAGATGTACAAGTTTCTTGCTTGTTGGAACAGGGACTTCCTCCTACCTGAATATGAGTCTTCTTGGTACAGGACAATAGTTTGTATTTGTATAAGAATAAATCACAAATTTTAGAAATAATTTGTATTTTTCCTAACTATACAAACCTGAATCTTTTATTAAAATTTTCCTGCCAACACCAACACCATACGAAAGTCCTGGGTGTCTTCTCAGGGAGTTATCAGTGAGCTAACAGGAGTGCTGCTGCCTCCCTACAACTTGTCGGTTGTTTACGCCTCGTTAGAAGTTTTAACTGCCGTGTTCCAGCTTTGCTGTTATCTATTCTCCTAAGTAAGGAACTCAAGTTTGTATAGTTAGGAAAAATACAAATTTCTTTTATAAGTATGAAGTTTCCTTGTAAATTCTTTTAAAGATTTGTTCACAAGCATGACTAGAATATCACCTACTGTATAGAATTACCTGTTAATCTCTAAAGATATCTCCTTGAGTGATGAAGGACAAATGAATTTAGGAATAGTTGAAAATCAGTAATATTAGCCGAAAGAGGGAATTTCTAAAGAAACTGAGAAACTACGAAACACTTTATTTCAGATTTAAGTAATTCAGCTATCAATTGTACATACTGTACAAAATAAGGCAAATCTGTATGGGCTGTAGACGAGTTTCTTTTGAAATTTTAATAGAAGTGTACAATCATTTTAGATACTATAATGTGTATTTTTCAATATTTAACTTAGCCGGTGATTATATAAGCTGCAACTCTGTTGCTCGACAGAAAGCTCTACGTTAAAAATCCGCCAGCGATCGCTATGCAGGTAGGGGGTGTACTTCAACAGCGCCATCTGTCGTGCAGGTACTCAGTACTCAATGTAAACAAAGAACTCAATTTTCTCTCTGTCGGGCTACCGGCAAGACCTACTAATTCGCTGTTGCTAACTGGATTTGTTTTCACAACTATTGGTGAAGTACACTATTCTAGTTTTGAGCTTTCGCTATGCAGGTGTTTTATCTTCATCTCAAAACTTGAACTCGTTTAGGATAGATTTAATTATGGTGACAAAGAGAGTATGGACTTTCTTTCACTTTTAAATGGCCGACCCTTCCCTTAGACGGAAGTGTGTTTAGGCTTTTAGTAATTATCTTATCACGTTATAGATTTTCCTCTATATATTTTATATCTCTCCGCCTTTATTAGGCCTCTTCTATTAACTTTCCATTTTTTATAAACATATAAATAAATTTTAATGCTTTGTTTATATAGACCTTTCCTGAGAGTAGGCGGTCCTAACTTGGAAACCGAAGTTAATCAACATTGAGCCCTTTATATCGTCTTTAGCTTTTAAAGGATTTAAAACTTTTTAAATGTAATATTTTATGAAAGAATTTCTTTGATAGTCTTCGTACTGTTTTCAAAGATGAACTAACGTTTAGTTTTTTATGCTACGCAGTTGTTGACGTTCAGGACGTTCAACATGCGCTCTATCGTTACGATAGAGAGAGAGTGTATCACGGTTTCACTTTGCAGTAAGAGTAAATCGATTCTGACGTTTTGTTCATTCTTTCTTAGCTTAAATGTTTTAAATTCTAATTTAAAGGAACTTTTTATTTGAAAAACCTTTCAGTTTTTTTCCTTTAGTCAAATAACATGTTTTTTTTGACGATATATAATTGGGCTCTTCTCTTAGGTGCGAAATCAAGAGAGAAAGAGAGAGAGAGATAGAGACGGAGGGAGAGAGAGGAGAGAAAACGTTCCGTTCAAGCGGGTAACGTTGTTCTCGTGTTACTCTCGTCCCTAGTCTCTGTACGGGGAGGAAGGATAAAACGTTTTTAGGTTTTTATTCTCGTCCCCAGGCTATGTGCGGTGAGAGATTGAAAACGTAGTTATATGAACTAGTGTTTAGTCTCTTTCCTAGCCACTGATTTTTTTTTTATCTTAAAATATGTTTTCTGTTTTTTGCTGGTATTATGAGCTTGCATTATACCACTAATTTCGCAATTACTACCTTTTAATGAAGGGTAGAATTGCGTGTTTCAGGTAGAAATAAGTGCAAAACAGAAAATCGAAGTGATAAAGTGATATGCGCAAAGTGTTACAGTGTTGCGTCCGAGGCGCAAAGTGTTACAGTGTTGCGTCCGAGGCGCAAAGTGTTACAGTGTTGCGTCCGAGGCGCAAAGTGTTACAGTGTTGCGTCCGAGGGTTCGTCTGTTCGTGCCTGTCGTTCACCTAGTCCGGGACCTCTTGCAAGCTCCCAAGCCCAGGGGAGAAGTAATGTCAAAAGACTTATGGGTTCGAGAGGCCTTGACCAACGAACAGACGTTTTCCCTCTATGGTATCGGGTGTTTCTTACCAAGATTTCCCCTACCATAAGACGAGAGAGACGTTGTTTCTCCTCGCCATCCGTAGGCTTTTCGCATAAGAAACCTGTCACAAGGTTTCGAAGCCCTTAAGCGAAAGTCAGTCCTTTCAGGACAGGTCCAGCGTCCTGGTTACAGCCATTAGGACAGCTCTGACCCTATGCAGTCATCGGATAACTGCTCGCCGCCTAACAAAAGCGTAGCACAGACTCCGAAAGTCTTTTTTTGTAGGCAAAGTGTTGCGGTCACAGACGTTACCCTCGTCTATTACCACAACCATTTCCGTTGATCCTTAAGGGGTTGTATGGCAAAACATGCAGTACAGTATATGCTTGCCTCCCTTATGGAAGACTATTCTGCCGATTAGTCCGTTGAGTCTAGCCGTTTATCTCATCGATATCCTGGCTTTCAGCCAACCTAACGTTCCTTTGTGCTTACTGTTGACGTTGGCGTAGCTTAGTCACGTCAGTCAGGTTGTTTAGAACCACACTCGATGCGGTCTCGTGTGGTTTTTCAGCCGCATTTGGACGTTAGGCCACTGGCTGATGCTCCTGTTGACGTTCTAGACGTTCACTAGCAATCGGAGTTGACTTGTTTTGACGCTGTGCGTCAACCTCCGCATTCTAGAGTTGTTTTGACTGCTCAGTCTAGGCAGTCAAAGCAGTCTCGAGTGGACGCTGTACGTCCTCACGCACCTGTTGTGGTTGACAGTTCAGTTGTTGACAGTTCACAGACTGTCAAGCAGTTACATGACGTTGCGTTCTGGTCCGCTACTAATGCACCAGTGAGAGACTCAGCTTTTATCGGACAAGGTTCCTGTAGATGAGGAAGTTGCTGTTCTCCCTCCTACTGATATTCCCTTGAGGACTCTGTCAGATGGAGAGGAGCCTTAAGCTGCTTAGCCTCCTATGGACTTTAATTAAATCATGATGATTTTTTTTAAGGATCTTCGTCCGGATCTTGTAACTGCTGCTCCTCGTTCGCCTAAACGTCAGAGCTTACACTAGGCCTAGCTACTTCGAAGCCGTTGTTTTTAAGCTAGTGCTCTCTCGCTCTCCTAGAGAGCGTTACGTTGGCTAGGCGACTGGTTTTTCACCAGGAGGAGTTTGGGGGATACAGCCTTTGCTTTCCCTTCTTTTTAACTGGTTTATAGAGCGAGAGTCTGATATGACACGAGAGAAGTTCTCGGCTTGGGAGTTCATGCCTCTGCCCAGATAGACTTCTCAATTCTGGTAGACTCTCCCTGGCGCCTAGCCAGGAGACGCTCCAAGTTGTTTACAGGTCAACTTCTCAGCTGTTGTCGAGCCTTTGAAGTTTTGCTGTACTATTATGTCACGCATAACAAGGCTTTCAGGGATGGTAAACGGTTCCGCCTCAGTCGCTAACCCCGTCTGTTGCCACACCTGCTCCCGTAGACCCTAAATGGGCTTTGCTGCAAGACATGCAGTCCAAGCTTGCGTCCTTGATAGAGGACTTAAATGCGGAGAAGAACCTTCTGGCCAACAACCTTCCAACCGGTCGGTTGTGCGCCCTGTTGACGCTGAGGTAACCTACTCGCGTCTGCCAGTTGAGGTGGTTCCTCCACCGATGCGACCCAGTGTGGGTTGCCAGCCGCACGTTGACGTTAAGCGACGCTCGGAGGTGGTTGTTGACGTTCAGGACGTTCAACAACCAGCAGAGGTGACTTGTTGTGACGCAGTGCGTCAACCTCAGCAACCCGGTAGGGTGTTGACTGCACAACCCAGACGGTCTAGACAGTTTCGGGTTGACGCTGTGCTTCCTCGCGCACCCATGGTTGTTGACAGTTCACAGACTATGCAGCAGTTCCATGATATTGCGTCCGGCTCCGTCACGCATCCACCAGTGCGAACGGATTCAGCGAGTCAGACGTTGCCCACTCCGTTGCCGTTTCCTCATCAGTTTCGGATGAGGAACCCTCTGATGAGGACGTTGCTGAACAAGACGATCAGCCCCCAGCCCTGCTATCCATCCAGAAGATGCTGAAGAAGGAACGCTGCTCAGTCAGGCTGTGGATGAGTCTGGTAGGGACGCTGTCATCCGTGGATCAATTTGTGTCACTAGGAAGACTACACCTCCGTCCTCTTCTATACCATCTAGCTTTTCACTGGAAAAAGGACAAGACGCTAGAAGCGGTCTCGATCCCGGTTTCCGAAAAGATAAAGTCTTGTCTGACTTGGTGAAAGGACTATATCAACCTAAGAGAGGGTCTTCCCCTGACTGTTCAGACTCCCAACCACGTTCTCTTCTCGGACGCATCGGACGTAGGCTGGGGTGCGACATTAGACGGTCGGGAATGCTTGGGAATATGGAACTCGAGTCAAAGGACAATGCATTTCAACTGCAAGGAGCTACTGGCAGTACGTCTGGCCTGGAAAAGCTTCAGGTCTCTCCTTCAAGGCAAAGTGGTGGAGGTGAACTCGGACAACACCACGGCTTTGGCGTACATCTCCAAGCAAGGAGGGACCTACTCTCTGACGTTGTACGAGATCGCAAGGGACCTCCTCACCTGGTCAAAAGGTCTAGACATATCACTAGTAACGAGGTTCATCCAAGGCAACTTGAATGTCATGGCAGATTGTCTCAGTCGGAAGGGACAAATAATTCCAACAGAATGGACCCTCCACAAGGATGTATGCAAGAGACTTTGGGCCACCTGGGGCCAGCCAACCATAGATCTCTTCGCAACCTCGATGACCAAGAGGCTCCCAATATTTTGCTCACCAATCCCGGAACCAGCAGCAGTTCATATAGATGCCTTTCTCCTAGATTGGTCACATCTAGATCTATATGCATTCCCTCCGTTCAAGATTGTCAACAAGGTACTGCAGAAGTTCGCCTCTCACGAAGGGACAAGGTTGACGCTAGTTGCTTCCCTCTGGCCCGCGAGAGAATGGTTCACCGAGGTACTTCGATGGCTAGTAGACGTTCCCAGAACACTTCCCCTAAGGGTGGACCTTCTACGTCAGCCACACGTAAAGAAGGTACACCAAGGCCTCCACGCTCTTCGTCTGACTGCCTTCAGACTATCGAAAGACTCTCGAGAGCTAGAGGCTTTTCGAAGGAGGCAGCCAGAGCGATTGCTAGAGCAAGGAGAACATCCACCCTTAGAGTCTACCAATCAAAGTGGGAAATCTTCAGAAACTGGTGCAAGTCAGTATCCGTATCCTCGACCAGTACCTCTGTAACTCAAATAGCTGACTTCCTCTTATATCTGAGGAAAGAACGATCTCTTTCAGCTCCCACTATCAAGGGTTACAGAAGCATGTTGGCATCAGTCTTCCGTCACAGAGGCTTAGATCTTTCCAACAATAAAGATCTACAGGACCTCCTTAAGTCTTTTGAGACCACGAAGGAGCGTCGTTTGGTTACACCTGGTTGGAATTTAGACGTGGTACTAAGATTCCTTCGAACCGCTACAATCAGCCTCCCTGAAAGATCTCACCTTAAAGACTCTTTTCCTGGTATGCTTAGCCACAGCTAAAGAGTCAGTGAGATTCATGCCTTCAGCAAGAACATCGGATTCTCATCCAAAACGGCTACATGTTCTACAACTTGGTTTTCTAGCCAAAAACGAGCTGCCTTCTCGGCCTTGGCCAATATCGTTCGATATTCCAAACTTATCGTATGGTTGGAAATGAACTAGAAAGAGTCTTATGCCCTGTAAGAGCTCTTAAGTTCTATTTAAAACGAACTAAACCTTTACGAGGCCCGTCTGAAGCTTTATGGTGTTCAGTTAAGAAACCATCTTTGCCTATGTCAAAGAATGCTTTATCCTATTTTATCAGACTGTTAATACGAGAAGCTCATTCCCATCTGAATGAGGAGGACCAAGCTTTGCTGAAGGTAAGGACACACGAAGTTAGAGCTGTCGCAACTTCCGTGGCCTTTAAACAAAATAGATCTCTGCAAAGTATAATCGACGCAACCTATTGGAAAAGCAAGTCAGTGTTCGCGTCTTTTTATCTTAAGGATGTCCAGTCTCTTTACGAGAACTGCTACACTCTGGGACCATTCGTAGCAACGAGTGCAGTAGTGGGTGAGGGCTCAACCACTATAATTCCCTAATTCCATAACCTTTTTAATCTTTCTCTTGAAATGTTTTATTATTGTTTTTGGGTTGTCCGGAAGGCTAAGAAGCCTTTCGCATCCTACTTGATTTGGCGGGTGGTCAAAGTCATTTCTTGAGAAGCGCCTAGATTAGAGGTTTTGATGAGGTCCTGTTGTATGGGTTGCAACCCTTGATACTTCAGCTCCTAGGGGTCGCTCAGCATCCTAAGAGGATCGCGAGGCTCCGTAAGGATGACGTACTTAAAAAGGCAGAGTAATTGTTCAAGTCGACTTCCTTACCAGGTACTTATTTATTTTAAGTTTGTTATTTTGATAACTGCTAAAATGAAATAAAAAAATCCTTAGCTCATAATAATGTAAACATTTATTGCTGGTCTCTACCCACCCCCCTGGGTGTGAATCAGCTTATATAATCACCGGCTAAGTTAAATATTGTAAAATGTTATTTTTATAATAAAATAAATTTTTGAATATACTTACCCGGTGATTATATATTAAAGGACCCTCCCTTCCTCCCCAATAGAGACGCAGTGGACCGAGGAGAAAATTGAGTTCTTTGTTTACATTGAGTACTGAGTACCTGCACGACAGATGGCGCTGTTGAAGTACACCCCCTACCTGCATAGCGATCGCTGGCGGATTTTTAACGTAGAGTTTTCTGTCGAGCAACAGAGTTGCAGCTTATATAATCACCGGGTAAGTATATTCAAAAATTTATTTTATTATAAAAATAACATATTTATTCACTCTCTCTCTTATTACAATTTGAAACGGTCATAAATGAAACTACTTTGAAGAAAATCTTGCAAGCAAATATGAAATTTGAAGTTTGAAAATTTTTATTATTTTCATAAAAGTTATATAAACAAACAAGTTGAATATTGTATAACTTAGATCTTTTGTAAATAGAACATTTTATTAGTTATACTACTCAATTTAAAAAATATAATAGGGTATATAGTATTTAGTTAATTGATATTAATAAATAAGTTAATTCCATATTCAGAAGTCTTGAGTTTTCTAATATTCTAAATGTTGCTCCTTCTTCAATTACTTGAAACACTCCTTATAATTTCTAGACAATTTTGTGCATACCAGTTGATCCCCTAATTTGCATTTGTTAAAGCTAATTTCCATCTAAGAACACTGTTTTTAGAAACTCAGGAATCAGATCAGTTTTGTTTGAAATCTAAATTATTAATTTAGATCACATGTTAAAACATTTTTATTAATTGAATCTATTGAACGCCTGTGTGCTTGAATTTTGGTTTTTATGAATATCTATGAACAGAAAAATTATTTTTTGTTATAATCTGATCTAATAGCAATTTTTATATGATATTTTATGTTTGAGTTTGCTTGTCAAAACATGTTATTTGGCTTAAATTCTAAGAGGAGATGTTCATAAAATATTTTTTTCAGGATAAAATATGTCACTTGCTTGAGATTAACAATTGTCTAACGTCTGACAGTTGATATAACGGTGATGTCCACTAACCACAAGAAAACTTCTGAACTTCTATGCCAGTGGAATTTTGGATCTGTGACTTCAAGAAAATAAAATTCAAGCCATAGTTTTAGCTGTGGGGATAATTAATAATTTTCAAAATTCTTGTGTAGATCTGTTTACATCTAGGCTCTTAAGTACCTTGATATTGTTTAATTAATTTCTTTAGCTGTTAGAATTCAACTGCAAAACTGATATTTTTCTGTAAATGCTAAAATCTGTTGTTCTCTTTGCCTTATAGTAGTCTTCTGACATTTACTGATTAAGTCTTAACTACCGTAAATGCTAATGTCAGTTTTTATTTGAAAATTTCAACACAAAACAAAGCATAAGAGTAAGTTATATTTTCTTTGCAATTTTAAATATCACTCAATCACCATTTCAACAACTTCGTTCACCATTTTAGTCTTTTGCTATCTCGTGTCATACTAAATTTACTAAAACCCTCAGTATTAACTCTCACTCTCATCAATGTATTGTCATCAATTGAAAATTGTACTTACAATATTTTTCGTCTTTCTACGAGTTATAAGAATGTTGGTAATGCCTCATTTTATCAGTACTATAGAAAAGGTTATATAATTTTCAGTTTTGTCATACTTTATTCTAATTTTATTTGACCACACTGCTTGTATGTTTGCCATTCTTCTAAGTACATGTAGGATAACGTTTTTATGTTACTTTAATTTGTACTTCCGATAATTCATAGTTATAATTTCTATATATCATTTAAGATGACAAAAATACATGATCATAGTACTATTATAGATCAGAAAACATCAGCTAAAGCTTTTGATACTAATATTAAATAGCTATTTTTTTTTACAAACAAGCATTGTGGTATTATAAGGTCATTTATTTTTCTTCGAAATTATGTTTAAAATCTTTAATCTAATTATATGGTGTAATAGATGTTTTAAAAACTATATAATATAACAAGTTAAGATATTTCATCTTAACTTTATTTAATATACTTTATGATGAAGTTCAACTGATCACCTGTTTCTAATCAGGTGAGGTCCTTTTGGGTGATAATCTTCATTTTAGAGTGATTTCTATTCTTCATTGTATTTCTATGATACTGTGCTCCTGGTGACACCTGTGGATATTGGACTAAGGCTGATAGGTTGGAAAGCTACTTAACAATTAAAGTTTTTATTTACCCTAGCTTGGAAAGCTACTTAACAATTTAGGGTTTTTTACCCTATGTTTTAGCTAATGATATAAGGTTTTGTTTCTATCCTTAGCTTCCATTAGTCCCGTCTATTCTGTGAATGTTTGTTGGTCATTAAGCTTTGCCTTTAATTAGAACACACCATATGCAGTTTGATGGCATAAAACCTATGAGTATTTTTATGTTTTTGGGGAGTTTTCTTACTACAGTTTTAGAAGCTTAATTTAGTTCCAATTTTTGTGCTGTTTGATGTAAAGCGTGCTTATGGTGTTGAATGATATGGGGAATTGTGCTTGATATAAGGATAAAACAGAGAATGCAATCTTAGAAGTACAGGGTGGTTTTAGAAGAGGTAGGGGTTGTATGAATCAGATTTTTACAGTTAGGCAGATATGCGAGAAATATTCAGCAAAAGGTAAGGAGGTGTACAGTATGTTGCGTTTATGGATCTGGAGAAAGAATATGAGAGTTGATAGGGAAGCAATGTGGAATGTGATGAGGTTATATGGAGTTGGTGGAAGGTTGTTGCAAGCAGTGAAAAGTTTCTACAAAGGTAGTAAAGCATGTGTTAGATTAGGAAATGAAATGAGAGATTGGTTTCCGGTGAGAGTGGGATTGAAACAGTGATGTGTGATGTCGCCGTGGTTGTTTAACTTGTATGTTGATGGAGTGGTGAGAGAGGTGAATGCTCGAGTGCTTGGACGAGGATTGAAACTGGTAGATGAGAATGACCATGAATAGGAGGTAAATCAGTTGTTGTTTGCGGATGATACTGTACTGGTTGCAGACGCGGAAGAGAAGCTTGGCCGATTAGTGACATAATTTGGAAGGGTGTGTGAGAGAAGGAAGTTAAGAGTTAATGTGGGTAAGAGTAAGGTTATGAGATGTACGAGAAGGGAAGGTGGTGCAAGGTTGAATGTCATGTTGAATGGAGAGTTACTTGAGGAGGTGGATCAGTTTAAGTACTTGGGGTCTGTTGTTGCAGCAAATGGTGGAGTGGAAGCAGATGTACGTCAGAAAGTGAATGAAGGATGCAAAGTGTTGGGGGCAGTTAAGGGAGTAGTAGAAAATAGAGGGTTGGGCATGAATGTAAAGAGAGTTCTGTATGAGAAAGTGATTGTACCAACTGTGATGTATGGATCTGAGTTGTGAGGAATGAAAGTGACAGAGAGACAGAAATTGAATGTGTTTGAGATGAAGTGTCTAAGGAGTATGGCTAGTGTATCTCGAGTAGATAGGGTTAGGAACGAAGTGGTGAGGGTGAGAATGGGTGTAAGAAATGAGTTAGCAGCCAGAGTGGATATGAATGTGTTGAGGTGGTTTGGCCATGTTGAGAGAATGGGAAATGGCTGTTTGCTAAAGAAAGTGATGAATGCAAGAGTTGATGGGAGAAGTACAAGAGGAAGGCCAAGGTTTGGGTGGATGGATTGAGTGAAGAAAGCTCTGGGTGATAGGAGGATAGATGTGAGAGAGGCAAGAGTGCGTGCTAGAAATAGGAATGAATGGCGAGCGATTGTGACACAGTTCCGGTCAGCCCTGCTGCTTCCTCCGGTGCCTTAGATGACCGCGGAGGTAGCAGCAGTAGGGGATTCAGCGTTATGAAGCTTCATCTGTGGCGGATGACAGGGGGAGGTTGGGCTGTGGCACCCTAGCAGTACCAGCCGAACTCGGTTGAGTCCCTTGTCAGGCTGGGAGGAATGTAGAGAGGAGTGGTCCCTTTTTGTGCGGGGGGTGGGGGGGAGTGCCTTGGTATATAATATGTATGTATATTTCATTTGGTTAGATCATAATTGTTATATGTTGATTGACTGGTTTGAATGTGCGATAACAAACTTTGCTAAGCTATCAAGTCTATGATAGTAAATGATTTTATATGAAGGTCGAGAAAGTAATTATCTCAGAGAATCTATAGTCGGATACTATAACAATAGTCTTCTGTAGTCTCTCTAAATTTCCTTCGTCTTGTTGAAGGCTGATATTTTTTTGTTGGTTAATAGTTGATGGTTTGATGAGTTGGAAATGCTAGTGTTTTTAAGGACTTAGGGCTTTCTGCAAAATTCAAAGTCCTGTAACATGATAATTTTGACTTTCTTAAAATTTACTTCTTTTCATAATAGGTTTATTACATTTTTCATTGAAAATGTGGAGCTCAATCAAAGATGTAATGATGATTTCATAGTTTAGTTTACTTTTTATCTCATTTTTTTCTGAAGGCTTCCTGTTTGTCTCCTCCTTAAGGAATAGTTCAAATAATTTTGCTCCAGTGGTTATTGAAGCAAAGTATTGAAATTGAATTTGTTTTTAGAGTATTTCTAGATACAGTTTCTGGAGAATTAAATGGTACGCTAAAGTCAGTAGCAACCAATAACTAGTTCTTGATAATGGTAATAATTTCTCATTCTGATTTCCTGGGATATTCACCTAAAAGACACAAGAATATATATGCTTTTCATCCCTGGGATACTTATTAATGGTTTTAAGCCTTTTTAGGAAAATCAGGTAAACGGTTATGATCTTCCCATATCATTTCAGAATATTTTTCCTTCATACAGTACTTAGTATTGCAAAGTTTTACAGTGCTTTTTCCAAGTTTCAGGATTATGCTTGACTTGAGAACATTTTTAGGCCACTCTAGCTGACAGTTTTAAGAGGGTCAGCTTGGTTTCAAGAGATTGAAAATTTTTCCAGGTTTTTATGGACGGGTTTATGGGGCCTGGTTTAAAGTATCTCCTAGACTAAATTTTAATATCCTGTGCATTTATTCCTGAGTCACTACAGGGTATAAAAGGCTTTTTGTAGTATTAAGGCTTCTTTTTGGCTCTGTCTTTTTAGAAGTCATGCAAGGTTCCCCTTGTTTTATGAGTTTTCTCTGAGAAAAGATTAGTTACGGTATTGTGTAATGCTGTGATTTACCTATTTTTTGTGATATGCTTCTTATTTCAGATTTCCTTAAAACTTCTTTCATAGCACCCCTTGGTCTGTGTAGGTATTTGAGGAACTCCTGTGCCATGGATTGTGGATAAGTTCAGGCTCTACGAGGTTTTTTAAGGTTATTTTGGATACTCATTTGTATATGCAGTAATTTGGGAATCCTATATCTATGGAGTTATTCAAGTGTTTCTTGATTCAATAAGCTTTCTTAGGCACTTGTTCAGTTGACCAATTTTTCGTATTTCCTCGTTTCAAGATTTTTTGTTGCACACTGGTTTATTTAGGATAGCACTCAGGCTATGGAATTATTTGAGTGTCATTCCTTGGTCCAATCAGTTTTTCATGACCCTTCTTGGTGTTGGAAGTTATTCTGGACACTTTCATCTTTAGTGTTGATTTGAACACTTCTATGGGGTTGTTCTGGACACTCAATGGATTATGAAGTTATCTTGGATATTCGTTGATACTAAGTTATTTGGGACATTGTATTGCCTATGGAATTATTTAGAGCAATTCTTTGTGTAAGGAGTTACCTGCTACACACCTTGGTCTAGGGAGCTGTTTAGTACATGGATTGAATTGATTATTTCTTATCATTCATTATTCTCGTGTTTCTATTCAATTTTTGTCAATTACTTTTGTTTTCAAGAGTTCCAGTTTTCTTGTTAATCTTTGTAAGTGGTAGATATGAGATTTATACATATTTTCTACCAATTTTACATTTATTTTTTGGGATATTGAAAAGAGAACTTCTTTATCAATTGAATTCAAGGTATGTTGCTAACATGTAGCACTTTAAATTTTCCATCCTATGCTATCTCCTAGACGATCATAAAACTAGCAAGAGATTTGCTACATCCCCTTTCATATCTTAAATAAGAAAATATTAAAAGTATAATATCCTGTAAATTATTGTTTGTTGTTAAAAGAGACCCATGCACAATAATTAACTTTAGTTTTTCAATATTAATCTTACCCGATGATCATGTAGCTGTCAACTCTGTTGCCCGACAGAAATCTAAGGTCGGGATACGCCAGCGATCGCTATACAGGTGGGGGTGTACACAACAGCGCCATCTGTGAGCAGGTACTCAAGTACTTCTTGTCAACAAGAACTCAATTTTTCCTCTGTCGTGCCACCGGCAAGACCTACTAATACGCCTTCCCTAACTGGATTTGTTTTCACAACTTTTTGGTGAAGTACACTATTCCAGTTTTGAGCTTTCGCTATGCAGGGGTTTTATCTTCATTTCAAAACTTGAACTCGTTTTGGATAGATTTAATTATGGTGACGAAGAGAGTATGGACTCTCTTTCACTTTTAAATGGCCGACCCTTCCCTTAGACGGAAGTGTTGGTGACGAAGAGAGTATAGACTCTCTTTCACTTTTAAATGACCGACCCTTCCCTTAGACGGAAGTGTGTTTAGGTTTTTGGTAATTTTGCTTAACAAAGTTATAGATTTATTTTATATCTCCCCGCCATTTATAGGCCTCTTCGATTAACTTTCCATTTATTATAAACTTATAAAAATTAATTTTTATGTTTGTTTATATGCGACCTTTCCTAATAGTAGGCGGTCCTTACTTGGAAACGAAATTAATTAACATTGAGCCCGTCATATCGTATTTCCTTTTAAGAATTTATGCTATTTTAATTTTAATGTTTTTGAAAGAATTTCTTTGATAGTCTCGTACTGTTTTCAAAGATGAACTAACGTTTAGTTTAGTCTCCGCAGTTGTTGACGTTCAGAACGTTCAACATGCGCTCTATCGTTACGATAGAGAGAGAGTATTTCACGGTTTCACGTTGCAGTAAGAGTAAACCGATTCTAGCGTTTCGTTCATTCTTTCTTAGCTTAAATGGTTTTAATTCTAATAAAGGAACTTTTTATTTGGGAAACCTTTCAGTTTTTTTCCTTTAACAAATAATATGTTTTAACGATATATAATTGGGCTCATCTCTCAGGTTCTAAGTCAAGAGAGAGAGAGATAGAGACGGAGGGAGAGAGAGGAGAATAAACGTTTCGTTCAAGCGGGAAACGTTGTTCTCGTTTTTTACTCTTCTCCCTAATCGCTATAGGGGAAGAAGGTAAAACGTTTCTAGAGTTTTATTCTTGTTCCCAGGCTTTATGCGGTGAGAGATTTTAAACGTAGTTTATTTGATCTAGTGTTTAGTTTCTTTTCCAGCCACTGAATTCTTTATCTTTCATTATGTTTTTCTGTTACAATGTAAAACTGTTTTTGCAATTACTACCTTTTAATGAAGGATAGGATTGCGTGTTTCAGGTACAAATCACTTAAAGTTTCGAGTTCAGTGAAATAAGTGCAAACAGAAAATCAAAAGTGATAAAGTGATATGCGCAAAGTGTTACAGTGTTGCGTTCGAGGGTTCGTCTGTTCGTGCCAGTTGTTCACCTAGTCCGATACCTCTTACAAGCTCCCAAGCCCAGGGGAGAAGTAATGTCGAAGGACTTATGGGTTCCACAGGTCTTGATCGACGAACAGACGTTTCCCTCCGTGGTTTCGGGTGTATCTACACACGTTGCCGACGTGATCACCCCACCCACACAAAGACGAGAGAGCCCATTTATTCCTCGTCTGCGGAAGAGGTTTCTCGCAGAAACCATGGACCAAATCTTGCAGCTTTTAAGTGCAAGTCGGTCCCTTCCGCGCAAGTCCAACGGCCTAGGTGTAGCCACTGGGTCAGTTCGGACTCGCTCCAGTCATCCGACGACTGCACACCTCCCAAGAGAGGCAAGGTGGTACCGCAACAGGCAGTAACTCCGTCTGTTGCCGCACCAGCTGTTTTAGACCCTCAGTCACAACGGACAGTAGCTCCGTTTGTTGCCGTCTTTCATAGACCCTATTGGTCCATGCTGCAGACTATACAGTCTCAGCTTGCTCCTTCATGCAGGAGTATCGTGCTGGAAGGTTGACAATGCACCTGTTAATCTACAACCTGCCACGGTTGTGCGCTCAGCAGATACTGCGGCTGCCTGCTCCCACACTCCACCTGTGAGAGCTCCACCTCCGATGCGCAGTCGACCCTGCCAGACGCATGTTCATGCTGCACCCTCCATTGACATGCGTGAGCTACCGCATCAGCAGTGGGAAGGTGCTGTAGAGCTGCCGTGTTTTGACACAATGCGGCATGCTCCGCAACCCATGCGGCATGCTCCGCATCCCATACGGCATGCTCCGCAACCCACGGCAGTCCCTCCCACGCACCAACACTCCGCTTTTGTTGTTGCCAGCTCCCACACTCTGACTGCGGAGAAGGTTGACGATGCACCCGTGGGCCTACACCTACCACGGTTGTGCGCCCGACATGGCTTCCTGCTCCCACACTCTTGTTGTGAGAGCTCCTCCTCCCATGCACAGTCAACCCTGCCAGATGTATGATGACTCCCTCAGACACACGGAGCACTCCGTTGCCGTGCGTGAGCTACCACAAGCTGCCGTGTTTTGACACGGTGTGTCAGCCTCCGCAACACACTGTGGTTACCGCCACTCGCCCGCAGCAAACTAGTCAGTCAGGAGTTGAGGCTTCCCCACACAACTTTGGTTGTTGCCAACTCACAGACTGTCAAACAGTTACATGACGTTGCCTTCTGGTCTGCTACTAATACACCAGTGCTGTATGTCCTCACGCTCCTGTTGTGGTTGACAGTTCAGTTTTGACAGTTCACAGACTGTCAAGCAGTTTCATAACGTTGCCTTCTGGTCTGCTGCTTTTGCACCAGTGAAACCCTCACTGAGATAACCTAGCTTTTCTCGGACATGGTTCCTGTAGATGAGAAAGTGCTGTTCTCCCTCCTTCTGATATTCCCTTGAGGACTCTGTCATTTGGAGAGGAGCCTTAAGCTGCTTAGCCTCCTATGGACTTTAATTAAAGCATAACATGCTTCCAGGGAGGGTAAATGGTTCCGCTTCAGTCGCTAACCCCGTCTGTTGCCACACCTGCTCCCATAGACCTTGGGCTTTGTTGCAAGACATGCAGTCCAAGCTTAGTCCTTGATAGAGGATTTTTTACGGAGAAGAACCTTCTTGCCAACGACCTTCCTACCGGTTGGTTGTACGCCCTGTTGACGCTGAGGTATCCTACTCACGTCCGCCAGTTGAGATGGTTCCTCCACCGGTGCGACCCAGTGTGGGTTGCCAGTCGCACGTTGACGTTAAGCTACTCTCGGAGGTGGTTGTGGACGTTCAGTGTGTCTCTGGGAAGACGTTCAACAACCAGCAGAGGTGACTTGTTGTGACGCAGTGCGGCAACCTCAGCAACCCGATAAGGGGTTGTCTGCACTACCCAGACAGTCTAGACAGTTTCGGGTTGTCGCTGTACTTCCTCGCATCCCCATGGTTGACAGTTCACAGACTGTGCAGCAGTACCATGATCTTGTGTCCGGCTCCGTCACGCATCCACCAGTGCGACCGGATTCAGCGAGTCAGACGTTGCCCACTCCTTTGCCGTTTCCTCATCAGTTTCGGATGAGGAAACCTCTGATGAGGACATGGCTGAACAAGACGATCAACCCCCAGCCCTGCTATCCATCCAGAAGATGCTGAAGAAGGAATACGGCCCTGTCAGGCTGTGGATGAGTCTGGTTAGGACACTGTCATCCGTGGTTCAATTGGTGTCACTTGGAAGACTACACCTCCGTCCTCTTCGGTTTCATCTAGCTCTTCACTGGAAAAGGACAAGACGCTAGAAGCGGTCTCGATCCCGGTTTCCGGAAGATAAGTCTGGTCTAACCTGATGAAAGGACATTATCAACCTTTTATAAGGTCTTCCCCTGACTGTTCAGACTCCCAACCACGTTCCCTTCTCAGACGCATCGGACGTAGGCTGGGGTGCGACCTTAGGCGGTAGGGAATGCTCGGGATTATGGAACTCGAGTCAAAGGACAATGCATTTTAACTGCAAGAAGCTTCTGGCAGTACGTCTGACCTGGAAAAGCTTCAGGTCTCTCCTTCAAGACAAAGTAGTGGAGGTCAACACGGACAACTCCCTGCTTTGATGTTCATCTCCTAGCAAGGAGGGACCTACTCTCTGACATGGTGCGAGTTCGCTAGTGACCTCCTCTCCTGTTCAACAGGTCTAGACTTTTCACTAGTAACAAGTTTCTTCCAAGGCAACTTGAATGTCTTAGCAGATTGTCTCAGTAGGAAGGGACAATAATTCCAACATATTGGACCCTCCACAGAGATGTATGCAAGAGACTTTGGGTCACCTGGGGCCAGCCAACCATAGATCTCTTCGCAACCTCGATGTCCAAGAGGCTCTCAATACTTTGCTCACCTATCCCGGACCCAGCAGTGGTTCTTTTAGATGCCTTTCTACTAGATTAGTCTCATCTAGATCTATATGCATTCCCTCCGTTCTAGATTGTCAACAAGGTACTGCAGAAGTTCGCCTCTCACGATGGGACAAAGTTGACACTAGTTGCTTCCCTCTGGCCCGCGAGAGAATAACTTACCGAGGTACTTAGATGGCTAGTAGACGTTCCCAGAACTCTTCCCCTAAGGGTGGACCTGCTACGTCTGCCACGCGTAAGAAGGTACTCCAAGGCCTCCACGCTCTTCGTCTCACTGCCTTCAGAGTATCGAAAGACTCTCGAGAACTAGAGGTTTTTCGAAGGAGGCAACCAGAGCGATTGTTAGAGCAAGGAGAACATCCACCCTTAGAGTCTACCAATCGAAGTGGGAAATCTTCCTAAACTGGTGCAAGTCAGTATCCGTATCCTCGACCAGTACCTCTGTAACTCAAATAGCTGACTTCCTCTTATATCTGAGGAAAGAGCGATCTCTTTCAGCTACCACTTTCAAGGGTTACAGAAGCATGTTGGCATCAGTCTTCCGTCACAGAGGCTTAGATCTTTCCAACAATAAAGATCTACAAGACCTCCTTAAGTCTTTTGAGACCACGAAGGAGCGTCGTTTGGTTACACCTGGTTGGAATTTAGATGTGGTTCTAAGATTCCTTATGTTAGACAGGTTCGAACCACTTCAATCAGCCTCCCTGAAAGATCTCACCTTTAAGACTCTTTTCCTGATATGCTTAACCACAGCTAAAAGAGTCAGTGAGATTCATGCCTTCAGCAAGAACATCGGATTTTCATCCGAAACGGCTACATGTTCTACATCTTGGTTTTCTAGCCAAACACGAGCTGCCTTCTTGGCCTTGACCAATATCGTTCGTTATTCCAAACTTATCGTATGGTTGGAAATGAACTAGAAAGAGTATTATGTCCTGTAAGAGCTCTTAAGTTCTATTTTAAAAACCTTTACGAGGCCCGTCTGAAGCTTTATGGTGTTCAGTTAAGAATTCATCTTTGCCTATGTCAGAGAATTCTTTATCCTATTATTTTCAGACTGTTAATACGAGAAACTCATTCCCTTCTGAATGAGGAAGACCAAGCTTGGCTGAAGGTAAGGACACACGAAGTTAGAGCTGTCACAACTTCCGTGACCTTTAAACAAAATAGATCTCTGCAAAATATATTCGACGCAATCTTTTGGAAAAGCTAATCAGTGTTCGCGTCTTTTATCTTAAGAATGTCCAGTCTCTTTACGAGAACTGCTACACTCTGGGACCATTCGTAGCAACGAGTGCAGTAGTGGTGGGGGCTCCACCACTACAATTCCCTAATTCCAGAACCTTTTTAATCTTTCTCTTGAAATATTTCTGGGTTGTCCGGAAGGCTAAGAAGCCTTCCGCATCCTGGTTGATTTGGCGGGTGGTCAAATTCTTTCTTGAGAAGCGCCTAGATTAGAGGTTGTGATGAGGTCCTTTAGTATGGGTTGCAGCCCTTCATACTTCAGCACCTAGGAGTCGCTCAGCATCCTAAGAGGATCGCTAGGCTCAGTAAGGAAGACGTATTTAAAAAGGCAGAGTAATGGTTCAAGTCGACTTCCTTACCAGGTACTTATTTATTTTATGTTTGTTATTTTGAATAACTGCTAAAATAAGATACGGGATACTTAGCTTCTAATGTTAACATGTATGCTGGTCTCCACCCACCACCCTGGGTGTGAATCAGCTACATGATCATCGGGTAAGATTAATATTGAAAAATGTTATTTTCCTTAGTAAAATAAATTTTTGAATATACTTACCCGATGATCATGAATTTAAGGACCCTCCCTTCCTCCCCATAGAGAACCAGTGGACCGAGGAGAAAATTGAGTTCTTGTTGACAAGAAGTACTTGAGTACCTGCTCACAGATGGCGCTGTTGTGTACACCCCCACCTGTATAGCGATCGCTGGCGTATCCCGACCTTAGATTTCTGTCGGGCAACAGAGTTGACAGCTACATGATCATCGGGTAAGTATATTCAAAAATTTATTTTACTAAGGAAAATAACATTTTCCTTTAATCAAATATAGTGTAATCTTTTTTTTTATGAATAGAACTTACCTGGCAGTTATATATACATAGCTAATAATCTCTACTTTTGGCAGAATTTTTCTAAACACGGCAACCGCCTTGTGGTGGTTGGGTGGTTACACCCGTTAAAGGGTGGTACGAGGAATCATTCCCGTTTTCTGTTTTTCAGTTCATCTCTGCCGGCCGGATCGACAACACGTTGGTCCGTCATAAAGAGTTTTTCTTCGCTTTCCCTGTATCACTGTACCAGTCTGCTATTTGGTGAAGTACTCTGATTTGGGGATTTGGCAATCATGTTTTTGTTATTTCTTTGCTTTTTTGCTGTTATCATTATGAGTGAAAAAAGTCATTATCGTGTCTGTGCGAATGAAGAATGTAAGGCGAGACTACCGAAAATGGCGGTAGACTCTCACACCGTGTGTTTGAATTGTAGGGGTTTTGAATGTGCCCTTAATAATAGGTGCGGGGAATGTAAAGTTTTGGATGAAAAGGATTGGTTGATTATGAAGCGCTATGTGCGTAAACTAGAGCTCAATAGAGTTAGGAGAGCTTCTAGGTCTAAATCTAAGTCTGTTAGTGGAAAGGAAGACGAACTTAGTGTAGATTTATCTTTTGAACCTTTAATTGATTCCTCTTTGGAAGTTGATCCTTCCCTTGAGTTAGTAACTCCTGCCCCTCCTACAAGATCCGTATCTGCGGATGACCCTCGGTACGCTAGTTTGGCTGCCGAGTTGAAGGCCATTAAAGAACAACTTGAGGCCTTTAAAGGTAAGAATAGTGAAAGTGCTTGTGTTAGTGCAGTGGAGGTGGCGACTGACCGAACCTGTCATTACCCTAGGCCTAGACCTCTACCAAGCTCCCAGGACCAAGGGAGAAGGTACGTCGACAACCGAAAGGGGGTGAGAGGTACGTACCCTCGGTCAGCCGTCGCTTCAAACAGCCCTGTTGCCGACTCCCAGGCTGTTCTTGACCGTCACGGAAAAGACGTGTCGGATGTGTTAATTTCTTCTCCGAATTCTCCCAGACGTAAATGGAAGTTTGAAGCGTCAAGACCTACAAAGAGGAGATGGAACCGCGACGAACTGTCTTGTTCTTTCTCTCCCGGTTCTAGCAGCTATGAACCTTGTCCGTCAGAGGATGATTTCGACTCCGTGCCTGTGAAAAGGGCGAAGCCTAAGCCTGCAAGTCAGGATTTTACAGCTGAAGATCCTCCCCCTTCTACGAGTGTTATTCGTCAATCCTTCCTTTCGAGACCGCAAGACCCAGCTGATGTTGCTAAATCCTTTATGTCTGTCATGCAGGAACAACTTTTTACGTTAGTGCAAGCATTTAGCCGCCCTCACGCCCAGTCTGATAGACGTAAAGACAACTCGTTACCTATTAAGAAGTCTACTTCTAAGAGAGAACGGAGTTCTTCTCTTAAGAAAACTTCTCCCTCTCTGCGCCAGGATGATGAATGTGCGCTTTCGCAAGGCGATACTTCTTTTCGATACCAGGACGATACGGTGTCTCGTTCTAGATACCAGGACGATACTATCTCTCGTTCTCGATGCCAGAACGATACTGCTTCTCGTTCTTGATGCCAGGACGATACTGCCTCTCGTTCTCGATGCCTGGACGATACCGCCTCCCGTTCACGATACCAGGACGATACCTCCTCTCGTTCACTTCACCAAGACGATACCGCCTCTCGTTCACGATGCCAGGACGATACCGCTTCTTGTTCATGACGCCAGGACGATACCGCCCCTCGTTCTCGACACCAGGACGATACCGCCTCTCGTTCACGACGCCAGGACGATACCGCCTCTCGTTCACGACGCCAGGACGATACCGCCTCTCGCTCACGGCGCCAGGACGATACTGCCTTTCGTTCTTGGCGCCAGGACGATACCAGCCTGCCTCTTCGGGATGATACTGCCTCTCGTTCCAAGGACTCTTCTAGCGCTGGGCTCCAGGATGCAAGCCATCTTTTGCAGGACGATTCCTTTGATTTGCCATTGTCGGATTCTAAGGAGCCTTCTTCTCGTTCGAAGGATGTTGCAGATGTGGATCAGGACCTCGAGGAGGTCTCTGATGACGATGATAAACCTGCCGACGCAGCTGGAGATTACAAAGTTCTCTCTCGCTCCCTTCTTGAACTTTTTGGAGAGGAATTCCAACCTGCTGCCCCTCAATCTCCTCAATCCCAATTTAACAGAAAGAAGGCCAAGAAACAGTCGGCCTTCATCAAGATGAAACTGTCGATTTCCGCAAAGAAGGCTCTTGCGAAGATTGATGACTGGATGAAGGAGCGGAGACAAGCAGTTAAGACTTCCTTCTCGTTTCCACCAGCTCGTCTTGCTTCAAAAGCTGGTATGTGGTATGAAACTGGGGAACCTTTGGGTCTGGGAGTGCCTTCCTCCTCCAAGGGTGACTTCTCTGGCTTAGTGGACTCGGCTAGAAGGCATGCTCTTAACTCAGCCAAGGTCATGTGGTCGATGTCGGAGCTGGATCATCTCGTCAAAGGTATTTTTAGAGCCTTTGGGGTTTTTAGTTTTCTAGACTGGTCACTAGGGACTCTGGCAAGAAAAACTGACCAGATGGAAGGAACTCGGGACCTTACCAGTATTATGTCCTGTATGGACAAGGCCCTCAGAGATGGGGCGAATGAGTTGGCTGCGCTGTTCTCAGCTGGGATCCTAAAGAAGAGAGCCCTGCTTTGCTCTTTTACTTCAAGGTCTGTTACCATTGCGCAGAAGTCTGAGCTTCTTTACGCCCCCCCCTGTCTCAACATCTTTTTCCCGAGTCCCTGGTTAGAGACATTACGCTTTCGCTGGCCCAAAAAGCCACCCAAGACCTATTATCTCGTTCAGCTCGTAAGCCCTTGGCAACCACTCCTCCTTCTTCGAAACGAGAGGAAAAGAAATTTCAGCAGCCCTTTCGGGGCAGGACTACTTCTTCAAGACCAGATTTTAGAGGAAGAAGGCAAGAGTCAGGACCAAGATCTACCAGGGGTTCGTTCAGACCTCGCTCCAGAAAATGAAGTTCGTCTCCTCCAGACAGTAGGCGCAAGACTGTCAGGTTTTTGGCAGTCTTGGAAGAGGAGAGGGGCAGACACCTGGTCCCTCTCAGTCATCAAGGAAGGATACAAGATCCCCTTTCTGAAGAAACCTCCTCTCGCAGATGCTCCGCTGGCCTTAGTAGCCCGGTACACAGATCCGGGGAAACAGAAGGCCCTAATAGACCTAGTCGACCAAATGCTAGACAAGGGAGCGATAGAACCGGTTCGGGATCTATCCTCCCCAGGCTTTTACAATCGCCTGTTTCTAGTCCCCAAGAACTCGGGCAGATGGAGACCCATCCTGGATGTCAGTTCTCTCAACGTCTTTGTGGAGAAGACAAAGTTCTCCATGGAGACGACTCAGTCGGTGCTGGCATCAGTACATCCAGGGGACTGGATGGTGTCCCTCGACTTGCAGGAAGTACCTGAGATTTGTAATGCAGGACAAGTGCTTCCAATTCAGAGCTCTTTGCTTCGGTCTCAGCACGGCTCCTCAAGTCTTCACCAGGATAATGGCGAATGTGTCAGGCTGGCCGCATCAAGAGGGAATAAGGATATCCTTCTATCTGGACGATTGGCTGATTCGTTCACGATCGAGGGAGAAATGTCTGGAGGATTTACGAAAGACTTGTATGATGGCTCAAGATCTAGGCCTGGTCATCAACAGGGAGAAGTCTCAGATCAAGCCGAATCAGACTATTCTCTATTTGGGGATAATTCTGAATTCAGTTCTTTTTTGGGCTTCTCCCTCTCAGGAAAGACAGACCAAGTGTCTCGAAAAAGTCAGAAGTTCCTGGACAAGAAGAGGTGCTCAACGAAGGAGTGGATGAGTTTGCTGGGAACTCTATCCTCCCTCGAACAGTTTGTCTCTCTGGGGAGACTCCATCTAAGGCCTCTACAGCACTTTCTTTCGAAAACGTGGAACAGAAAGACGCAGGAAGACTCCTTTTCCTTCCCCATTCCAGCAGAAGTCAAGAATCTTCTGAAGTGGGGACTGGATCCAGCCTTGTTAGGGGAAGGTATCTCCTTACACAAGAAGAACCCAGACCTAGTGTTGTTTTCAGACGCATCAGAGTCAGGTTGGGGTCTCAGGCTATTGGGAAGGAAATCAGCTGGAATGGCACATCAACAACAAGGAGCTGATGGCCATTTTTCTGGGGCTAAAGGCCTTCAAAGACTCGGTGTCTGGGAAGATTGTGGAGGTCAACTCAGACAACACCACAGCTCTTGCTTACATCAGAAAGCAAGGGGAGACTCACTCTTTGTCTCTGTTCGAAACAGCAAGGGAGCTCCTTCTTTGGGCGAAGGAGAACAAGATAGATCTGCTGACGAGGTTTGTACAGGGACAGAGAAATGTGAGGGCGGACATGCTCAGCAGGAAAGGGCAGGTCCTTCCCACAGAATGGACCCTCAACCAACAGGTCTGTCAGAGTCTCTGGAGGCTGTGGGGGAGACCCCTCATCGATCTTTTCGCCTCTAACTTAACCAAGAGGATCCCCAACTATTGCTCCCTGGTTCCGGACAAGGAGGCAATAGCAGTGGACGCCTTTTTGATGGATTGGACGGGGATGGACACATATGCCTTTCCCCCGTTCAAGATCATCAATCTGGTAGTCAGCAAATTCGCTCTCCTCGATTCGGGACGAATGATCCTGGTAGCTCCTTTCTGGCCGATGAGGGAATGGTTCACGGAGGTGGTGGACTTGTTGATGGACTTTCCAAGAAGCCTTCCTGCAAGCCAAAGCTGCTCAGACAACCCCACTTCGAGAGGTATCATCAAAACCCCCTCGCTCTCAATCTGACTGCCTTCAGACTATCGAAAACCTCGTCAGATCGAGAGGATTTTCAGCGCAAGCTGCGAAAGCTATCGCCAGAGCGAGGAGGGTCTCTTCACAGAGAGTCTACCAGTCCAAGTGGGAGACTTTTAGGGCTTGGTGTAGGAAGCACAAGATTTCCTCATCCACTACCTGTGTGAGCCAGATTGCTGATTTCTTGTTGTACCTCAGGCAGGACGCCAAGCTGGCTGTGTCCACAATCAAGGGGTACAAAAGTATGCTCGCTTCAGTCTGTCGGCATAGAGGCTTGGACTTGTCTCACGATAAGGACTTACATGACCTCTTGAAGTCTTTTGAGACAACCAAGCAGGTCCAGTTAAAGCCCCCTTCTTGGAACCTTGATGTGGTTCTTAAATTTCTATGCACCAAGAGATTTGAGCCCATCTCACAAGCTCCTTTTAGGGAGGTTACGAAGAAAACCCTCTTCCTTTTGGCCTTAGCAACAGCTAAAAGAGTCTGTGAAGTCCATGCAATTGAAAAGCAGGTAGGCTTCAATCTGAATGGGGCAGTTTGTGACTTAAGAATAGACTTCCTCGCCAAGAACGAGAACCCTTCAAAGCCCTGGCCAAGGACCTTTGAGGTTCCTAACTTGACTAACCTAGTGGGTCTAGAGCAAGACAGGCTCCTCTGTCCAGTACGAGTCCTCAAGGCCTACTTGTCTCGCACAAAAAATGTGAGAGGCTCTTCTAACTCCTTGTGGTGTTCTGTGAAAGATCCTCAGAAGCCCCTTTCCACGAACGCTATGTCTTTTTTCCTGAGGGAAGTTATAAGAGAAGCGCATCTCTTGTGTGAGGAGGAACACTTCGGACTTTTAAAAGTGCAGGCTCACGAAGTGAGAGCCATTGCGACCTCGCTTGCTTACCGCAAGAACATGTCGGTCAGACAAATTATGGATGCGACATTCTGGAGGAGCAACTCTGTGTTCGCCTCTCATTACCTCAGAGAGGTGAGAGTGGATTATGAGAAATGCTATACCTTGGGCCCATACGTAGCTACGGCTTCTGTATTAGGCAAAGGAGTTACTACCTCCCCTCAACCTTAGTTTTGTATACTTGTGCGTGGGTTGGTGTTTTTAATGGTTATCTGAGGACTTCGACTTGTGTACAGTCACCTCAGTCTAGTTAGATAATTTTTATCTACTTTGCAAAGGTTAGGTGGTTGGTTTTGGTAAGGTTGCAGTTTTTTTATATTGGGCAATAGGTAGTCCTGAAGTCTAGTCAGATTGTTGGTCTCACCCCGTTGACAGACTCGATTTAGTGTTTTCAGCACTGCAGGTCACATCCTGGCTGACACTCCTAAGGGAAAGCGACTCAAGAGGCAGGAACCTTTGAATTCAGCTACCTTAGCTGGTGAGGAATCAAGGTGTTTTTTATTCTACAACATTTTTGGTTGTTTCCCCAACGATGTTTACTGTCTATCACCCTCCTCCAAGTGTGTTAATCAGCTATGTATATATAACTGCCAGGTAAGTTCTATTCATAAAAATGGAGTTTTTATGATAAAACAAAGTTTTATGAATACTTACCTGGCAGTTATATATACATTCGAAGGCCCACCCACCTCCCCTCAGGAGACAGGTCGGGCATAGATGAACTGAAGAACAGAAAACGGGAATGATTCCTCGTACCACCCTTTAACGGGTGTAACCACCCAACCACCACAAGGCGGTTGCCGTGTTTAGAAAAATTCTGCCGAAAGTAGAGATTATTAGCTATGTATATATAACTGCCAGGTAAGTATTCATAAAACTTTGTTTTATCATAAAAACTCCATTTTTACAATTCTATGTTTTCTAAGGATGAAAACAGACTAGAAATTTTTTTTTGATTGATATGTTAAAGCTAAAGAATGATATGACATCTTTTATTTCTTATTCTTTAATTTGTGAATAATTTTCAAACATTAGCCAAATTTTGTTTCAATACCCATCCTCCCTTTGACACCTTTGTTTTGTTTTGCAACAGTTAGATCTCTCTCTCTCTCTCTCTCTCTCTCTCTCTCTCTCTCTCTCTCTCTCTCTCTCTCTCTCTCTCTCTCTCTCTCTCTCTCTCTCTCTCTCTCTCTCTCTTTTGTGGGGCTACTTGAACATACCTTGAAGAATAACATGCCAGTTGTTAAAACTAATTGGAGATTTTGTACAACTTTTCCAGTAAGGTTTGATGATGAAGTTCTCTTTTATTTCAACCTGATGCTCTCCTCCAATTTCAGATCTCCCACTCCCCATCCTTGATCCTTCCTTATCCCAAAAATGGAAATGTTAAAAAAAAAAAATACTCTCGCCTCATATGGCTGATGAGTCTCCCACGGCCCCCCTCCTCTTTGAGTGTCAGCATTTGCCAATTTATTCCTCGCCATAAAAAGGGCTAAAGGGTCCATGAAGTAGATCCTGATCTTAACTAGAGTAATCACTTGTTCTTTTAGACTGTTATTTTATTTCCCATGTACAGAGCTTGTTCAATCTTTTACTAGTGTCTTGAGAGCTGTAACTTAATGTGTTTACTTGAATATGTTTTACTTGTCAAAGGCCAACAGCCTGTATTGGTAAACATGTTGGATTTTAGTCTGCTTATTTATCCAGCTGTCTTGTCAGTGTAGGTTTTATCCTGACAGCTAAGTCATGAAAATTTGTCTGTATTATGCCATTATTAATTTGCTCAAAAGCCTCAAATTCTTAGATTTTGTAATGGATTATCAGATTCTAGAATTTGGTATAAACAATCTTATTCAAATCAAATACATCAATGTTGAAGAAGCTTTCATTGTAGGAGGTTATAATGTCAAATGTACAGGTTTTGGTAATATTATTTTTATTTCTAGCAAAGTTGTATGCACTTGTATCAATGACAATAACTTGAATTTTTTTTTAATGAAATGTGTAATGTAAGTAGTGGAAATTCTATCTAATGTAAAAGGATTGTGATTTAATGTAATCCAGACATGTTTATGATCTTTTTGAAGTTAGTGTAATCAGTGGTAACTTATTTCCAAATTTGTCATAAAATCTTCAAGTTCAAGTATGATTAAAATAAAGATTAATAACAGGTGTATTTAACGTAAGTGTTTCAAGGAACTTGGTAAGAGGGTCATTTTGAAGTCTTGCATTTCAGAGCTTTCTATTATGGCGAGATACCTGGGCTCTCTGAAAAGGTGCACAGCTCGGTTCATAGATTCCATTTTGTTTCTTGTCTCGTGTCGTTTGTGCCCATGACATAAAGGAGGGATAAATAACACTTTAATCATCTTTACATGAATTGTGTAATAAGTTCTTGGATGTCTTGTCGTTGGCGTGATAGCAGTCTAGGTGTTTATGCTTGTGTGTCTGTGCTGCTTAAAGTGTGGGAAAACTGGTTTGGTATGAAGAATAGGTCTACAAATCGTTAGCAAAGAATCTCATCAGGTTTGTCCGTTTGAAATGCAAAGTTTCCTGGAATTTTGGCTAAGGTTCTTTTATTTATTTACATTGGTCAAGGCATGAAAGTACCATTTTCATAAAATTACTTTGTTTACATATCTTCATAATCTGATTTTTAAAGATGCATTGATTTTTGGGAATGTTTTTTTGATTAATGCAATACTGATGTGCAGAAATATTCCTGTCTTTAAACAGTATCCTTCCTTGAGGAGAATTCATAACGTTCTAAGAGACGTATTAGGTATTTTACATCTGCAAATTTCACAATAATTGGAATATCGTATTCAAAAGTTTGCTAATTTTCTAAATATAGGTAATTTTTAAGCCGCTATACTCAACCTTTTAATCCCTTAACTATCTTTATGATTAGATATCTTGACAATGTATAGAAATTGTACTGTAATTCTATTAGAGTATACACTAGATCGTGGGCAGATTCATGCCTGACATTTTTGGAGTAACCAATTTAGCTTTTGTTTGTTTGTTAGATTGTCTGGCTATTTGGCCACTTTTTATTTTAATTCATTAGATAATTGATATCAATTTATCCTATTTGAAATTAGCGTGAACTTTCACTAGTACAGTACAGGATTGTAATGATTAAAGTAATTCACAATCAGAACATGGATAGTTATCAATATAATAACAAACTTAATTCAATTTTTGTAATGAAAAATTTACAAATTGTCATATTAAAAGTGGTTAAAATTTAGAATGTTACTGTACAATATTAAAGGTTATGCCTTTTGGTGTCTCTTAAGGTTTTAATCTTTGTGAAAACAAAGTTTCCACTTCTGATCTTGTAAGTGCAGTAATCATTTCTGTGCCCACACCCTTTGAGGATACCATTGGTTTAGTTGTTTGCCCCCTAAGGGGAGGGTAGATTATCAGAGCTCACTCAGGGTAGAGTAGTTTCAGTATTGAGTGGAGAATTATAAAATTAGATTAAAAACTATTAATGGAACTGCAAAAGTAATTAAAATAGAATATGGGAAACTGAACATTACATAACCTAGGAACCTTAGTGTTACTTTTTTGTTCAAAATATTGTAAAATGTGTTACTCCAACCTCAACCCCCATCTCTCTCTCTCTCTCTCTCTCTCTCTCTCTCTCTCTCTCTCTCTCTCTCTCTCTCTCTCTCTCTCTCTCTCTCAACAACGATAAGAGGTTAGTGCTATCATTGCACCTCGCAGGATTCTTTGTAGGAATTACTTATCGGTCTGGCAACGTTCCTTCAGTCCTAATGTAGGTGCACTATCTGTATAGCCTTCAACTTCTTTCCTGTTTTATTCTTACGTCTTGTTGTCCAATCTCATAACATTTACTTCAAAGTGTACCTACATGGTTTTCCTTGGATTGCTATCGGGCACTTGAATAGCCTCATAGGCCCAAACATATGACTGTATTCACAAACTAATCCAATCTCCTTAAAAAACTAATCCCAGAATTCCCCAGTGGTTAATGTATTTTTTAAAATATTTAATTGGTAATTAGCTCAATTGTTTTTATGCAATTTCTAGTCTCTAAGATGGTTATTCATTGCACATCAGTATAGCAAAAGCATTAAAATCCAGTATATTTTGATCCTTGATATCAGTGTCTGATTTAATAGTAATGAGAATTTGCAAATATTGAACATTGGGGCTTTGTGCTATGGAAGTGTTATGAATTCCACTGCAAGGAATGACTGATTTTTGTGCTTGTATTGAGTGATTGGCTTGAGATTTTTATGGAAAAGTTATGTCGTTCTTTTGCTTATTTTCCATCAATAGATCATGTCCCCAGGGGGAAAAGGGAAATAAGGTTTTTGTCAATTTTCTTAAAGAAGTCAAACTGAAAGGATTTTACTTACAGCTTTTTTTTTATGTAGATGGGTACTAATTAGGATGGCAGGTTTTGTTTAGAGTTATTGTGCATTTTGATATACTGTATATTTAGTGTAGCTTATTGATAAATTTCATTTAACTATGTGAAAAGGTGATAAATTTCCTCCATCCAGTCAGGTCATTGGTAAGGTTTAAACTCGAGTTTCTTCATAAAAATATTTTGTTTTCAAGACTAGAATCCTGGGCTTTAGTAAACAGAAGATATAAAAAAAAAATTGCCATACTAAATTTATTAAAATCTTTGTTTTATAATCTTAAAACTGTTTGAGTAAACAGTATTTGAGTATTCTTGAATGTTATAGATTTTTTGAAATACAGTAACTATATTTTTAACTTGAAAGTTTAGTTTTTTATATGAATTTATGCAAAATAATGTAGAGCAAATTCTTCATGATTTTAGAGTTTTCAGGTAGCCTATTAATTTTACAATTTGCTGAACTATCTAAGGAGAAAATTTTAGTCATGAAGTCACTGAGAAAAAATTGATAGAAGATTATAATTTGTCTTTTTGCTCATAGAGATTTGAGTTTGATGCTTTACTCCTTATTAGTACATATTTTCCTAACATTAATTACTTTGAATAGAAATTATAATTGCTGGCCCTTTGTTCTTTGTTACGAAAACTTTTCTAGATTTTTTTTCATTCAAATTAAAACGGGTAATGAATTCATCATTATCTTGGGGAACTGCTGCGTGTTATAGAGAACTAAGTTGGCAACTATTTCAACGACCTTGCATTGAAAGGTATTAAGGATCTATCAAATTATTCTAATTACTAAAAATAGCTTTGTCATAACTACAGTATTTTGATTGTAACTTGTAGTTGTATATCAAGTTACACAGGACCTGCATAAAATAAGTAATAATGAATCATCTTTGATTATTGGCTAAGGATACCTAAGTAAGGGAATATAAGCTCTTGATAGTATATTAAGGGATTATAAGGAGGTGATTGTAGCCTATAGTTAGAGATTATAAGATGAGAGTAATGTAAATAGTTAAAAGATGTTGATGGTATATCAAGGGCTTATAAGTTGAGGATAATATATGGTAGTAACGTATTATAACCTAAAGATATTACTGTATATCAAAGGATTATAAGCTGACAATATTATTTAGTGGGGTTGACTTTATTTGATTCTATAAGTGTATAAGATATCAGAATTCAAAGTGTATTATATATTTTGGGGTAGTGGTTGTAGGCCTATGTTTGTTATTAGACTAGGAGCTATATTAACTTTGAATCAAAATCTTAATCTTAAAGCTGTAAGTAAATATTCAATTAGAATTATGTTTCATAAGATTGTCTATTTGCTTGTATAAAGAAAGCCATTGTCATAAGGTTATTACGGTATTTATTTTTTTAATAGTCTCATTAGCTTTATAAAGAGCTTCAGGTTAAACTTGCTTTCCAATGTTGTTTTCTAAGGGTTTGCATCTGAGAACTTTATTACACGGCTAAAGTGATTCAGGTGTCCACGTGTAAGATGAATGCGTACTTCGGTCCGATCTGACTGTCTGCTGGGAGGAGTAGCAAGGATGGTCAGGGCAGTAGTCTTGCACGGCTCTTCTCTTTTACCCGACTCAATTATGTGCATTAAAAGGGACGAGACAGGGAGGCACCTTGGCATTTGTGAATCTTGTCTGCTTTTCAGAGAGCTTCAGGTGTCTGTAGTAATGGATCATTCTGAAATTGCACAATAAGGCCTGAAAATTACTCTGTTGCTTATTTCAGATATTCTATTTGTTTTCTGTTTCAGAAATAGTTTTTGTCAGAGAGTATAATTTCATATTTCATTACAGAATTAACGTAATCGCTGGAATCTGCCTTATAATAATGTAATTAATGATATAAATGTGTTACCATATAACTTCAGGAGAGCTTCAAACTATTCCTGGAGTCTTTAAATTACAATCCTGTTATCATTGTTTGTAAAATTATTAATAAAAAACAAAAAAGAAGTTAAAGGAAAGCATTCAAGGGCCTAGTAACATTGCTTTCTCAGTAGAAATCTTTGCATTAAGTTTCTGGTTACTAGGTGGGACAGGGGATGGCCTTGGTGGGCTTTCCTTTTCCTCCTTTTTTTAAAATTAATAATTTTACCTTTCTATTAGAAAAAGCACTACTTACTTACATTCATTAAAATATATGAAACTTCAAATACTGAGCTTTAAAGTCACATAAAGTTGTTCTAGAAGAAAACGGACACTGGCCGGATAAACAAAGAAAAGAGGTTGTTTTGTCATTAATTCGTGTTGAATAAAGGAAGACTCGCCTAAGGGCCTTTCTTAATCGCATTGTGAGCTTAATGCAGGACAACCCGTTTTCTTTGAATCTAAGAGCTTTTAAAGCTTTCAGAAAGAGGTTTCATTTATTTGATATATGCCATTGACTAAAGTGTTTGTATTTCAATTATATAACTAAACATATTACACCAAAACCTGTCTATGTTTGACATTCAGTTTTCTACAATAAAAATCTAAACAAATTGTTATGTTTTGCTTCAGCCATATTGTGTTAATTGGAACTTTTAAGTTGCAGTATACTTTTGTTCCTGAAATTTTTATACAATATCTTGAAGATTGAATAAGAGGCTTTTGAGAAATATTAACTTATGGAAATAACAAGACCATTATTTTCATAACTTATAGTCAGGAAAAAACTTACTTGGCAGACAGTTGGTTTAAGAAGTGGAATTTGGTTTAAAGTGAAATACCAAGGCACAGTTGGCCATCTTGACATTGTACTTTTATTCATAAAACACTGGTACTGTTGCTCTCATCCTCCAGTGGGAGTCGAGTTACTCTGTATATGGGGGATCAATAATAGTCCAAATGGACAAGTGACTAGTTAAGAGAAAGGACTATTTCATGAGCCTTTGGCCCATTTTAAGTGGGGAATAAGGCATTTGCTGGTGCTAGAAGGGGCAGGGGGCCGTTTAAGGAGAACACTCGGTCATATGAGGTTCATTATAAGGGGAATACTCCATGTCATTAAATTTCTTAATTTCTTTTTTATTCTAATCTCATTCCAGGTTTTCTTTTTATTTACCAGGCTAACTAAATTAAAAACTAATACCATTTATATGCATTTTATTTTGGAATTCCTAAGATGTTACAATATGTTTATGGTAAAATTATTTATTACAGTCAAGTGTCATGACACATACAGAAAACACTTCAAGATGGGAGAAAGATTATTTCAAATATTTGGTTAAAATAGGCAGTCATAGATAAGAACTATTGCTTACCACAAATTGATATGGACAAAAATATTTTTTGATACAAGAGCTGTCTTGAAGGTAATTTACGGGAAAAACATGACATCAGTGTTACTAGTATAATTATATATATTGAATAGGTAAAGGGAAAATAGCCCAACTTTGTGACATTATTGGTCATTAAAATTGGAATTATTGGCTACTTTGGTCATAGCCTCTGTTCATTACTAGGATAAAGCTGGAAAGGGTTTACTAATTAGTATTAATATCACTAGCACTATGAGACTGTGCTAATCAAATTAGGTTTTTTTTAGTAGTAGTTTAATGATCAAAGGTTGTTCAGAGTCAATCTCATGTAAGACAAGGCTTAGCTTTCTTGAATTTTTGAGAAATTAACTAAACCTTAAGCTTTACCATTCTTATAGAAGGACATTAAGAATTAAACCTTGTTGCTAAACATCAGAATCTCTCAACTTAAGAAGTCTCATTTCCATTATAGATTAAGTTTATTCTAATTAGTTTATTCATGATATTGAGTAAACACTTTCCAGGTTTCCCATTGTAATGAAACTAGGTCATGACCATAATCAGTAATGCCAATTGTAATCACCACAGACGTCCAAATGCTGGGCCATCTAACTTTACTTATTTAATATATATATAATTAAACCATTAGCTCTGATAACTTTTCTCTTGCCATAAATTACCATTCAGGATCCTTGCTCTTGTATCTTCAAGAATTTTCATCCATACCAATTGTTCTTATGCAAGCATATTTACAACATATTTGAAATAACCAATGCACATTCATGAGTTACTCAAGCATCTCATGTCTCAATTAAATTTTAATGGTACATGAAACATTGTATCTTAAATAAAAAGCAACTGGTTTTAAGCATTCTATATCTGATATGCTCCCTAAATATGAAAACAAAAGTTCCACAATTACCATTTTAAACTCCACTCCTATTTATAATAAGCTTTTCTTTTATTTGAAAAAAAAAAAAATTACCTATAAAATACTCTTGGTAGGTTTAAAATATACAATTTATATACCTATTACAACTGAAAATTTCAACCATAATGCTACCCTTCAATCTCTGTAAATGTTATCTTTAAAATACAATCCTTAAAATACTACAAAATTCTACGCTGAAAATAATCAGTAAGCATTCGCTATCCTGTTACAAGAAACAATATGTTTTTGCAATTAATCCTCCCATTGTCCTAATTACCAGATTATTTTTCTTTCCTCTTAAGCAATGACTAGAGTACAATTCCTCTCTTCCCTTATCCCTCGAGTTCAACCTACGTATCAAACCAGATTTTTCTAGCCATTTTTTTTACATATTAATCTTAACCTTTCCATAAGGCATAGCTACTAATTTAAGCCTTTCATTAAAACCACTCTTCAGATCTACTTAAAAGAGATATTCCGTCGTGAATGTTTATTCAAAACTACTTCACTGATGGTTTCCTTCTCTTACAACTACCATAACTCAAATTACTATTTCTTTCATAAAATCTTTTACTTTAAACTCAATTGGTAAAATGCTCCAAACTTAACAGTTACAAACTATATAGGCTATTCTAGACTTAAGAGAATGAGACAAGTTAATTGCATCTTTTGTAAAAAGAATATGCAAAGCTTAAAACCAGTATACAAGAGATTTTATCCTTGTAATAGCAATTTTGCCATTCTAATGTTTTGAAACAAATTTCCATAATATCATCTACTGTAAACCAGCATTTGGAATGCTATATGGAACCAGAATACATAAAATATTAATATTTTTTGGAATATTAATTTCACAAAAATTACTAAAAACATCTAGGAAATTAGTTTCCAAATTTAAACTTATTTTGAAAAAAAATATTTTTTACTGTGAATATAACATTGATTCACACACACACACACACACACACACACACACACACACACACACACACACACACACACACACACACACACACACACACAGAGAGAGAGAGAGAGAGAGAGAGAGAGAGAGAGAGAGAGAGAGAGAGAGAGAGAGAGAGAGAGAGAGAGAGAGAGAGAGAGAGAGAGAGAGAGAGAGAGAGAGAGAGAGAGAGAGAGAGAGAGAGAGAGAGGAGAGAGAGAGAGAGAGAGAGAGAGAGAGAGTTATAATCTTAATAATTTTGATAATGATAGTAATTTTAATAATGATAACAAATTTAATAGTATTAATCGTTTTAAAAATATTATTAATTTTAATGATGTTTAAAAATTTATAAAATGACAATGATTTTAATGAGAGAGAGAGAGAGAGAGAGAGAGAGAGAGAGAGAGAGAGAGAGATTCTAATGCTTAGCACTACTATCTAAGACCTTAAATACAGTGATTTCCTTCACACACATTCAAAATTATTCTATTCATGATTTTCCTTGCTTGACGTCACACAAGATAAATGGATTGCGGAGTTTCTTCCTTCATTTAACTGAAATATGACAATTAATTTCTAGTACTTTTTTTAAATGAAAATTTTAGCTTAGGCAAAATATCGGTCACTATAGCAAAAGGGAAGTTATATGACTTACTTATAAGCATATAGACCAAAATCATCTATTAGTATTTTTTTTTTTACTTCTGTAGTATATTTATATAACCAATGCATAAAGCTGTTAATTGCAAGACTAAGATCAAATGATATTCGTCTGCCCAGGACAAAATTTGACCAACAGCACTGGCAAGATGTGGTTAATTAGAGCAAGACTTTTTTTTTTTTTTTTTTTTTCCAAAAACCTACTATTTCAAGCTAAGAGCCAACACTTATAAACAAAGTCTATTCAATTAATCTCAGCAAAAAGAATCCTTAGAAGCCTGATTTCTCAAAAAACAGAAATTTAAAGAGAAAAAATCCTACTTCACTATATTTGTGCTCCAATTGTAAAATGGTGGAATTTTAAGGCCTACCACACGTAAATTTGCTTTGAAAAATATGAGAAAACCCTTTAAAGAGACCTATATCTGACAGTGGTAAAAGAAAATTCAATGACAGTTGCTACTAAATAGATAAGTCTCGAAAGAGATTTGGTATGGCAAACATAGACAAAGATGAAATTATATTTTTAAAATAATTAGTTGAAGGTTATATTCACATGTAATTGGTGTATTTTAATATAGAAATTGCAGAATAAATTTGAGTCAATTGCTAAAAGCTAATAAAATTATTTCACCTGCTGTCATACATTGATACCTTGTTTACAGTACATTACACAATTCTAAAAATAATACGATCTACACGAACATTAAAAAGGTCCAGAGGAAATTGACTTTTTCTTTAACCAGTTGAGGAGCGCGACACATGACCTGCGGTGGGAATTTTGGAAATCTAGATCATTGCATTTTTGGCAAGGAGAACATCTATATCAAATGTTACAAATATTTTTCTAATAGAAATTTTTTAATGCTTTAAAAATCTTTTAGTATATTAGCGCGTGGCCAGTCATGTCGCAATCATTTTCTGACCTGGGTTCGTATTTGCTTCTTCAAACATTCCAGATATTTATTTCAATAGCCTATTCCTTATACAGTAATACTACCATTTTCTACAATTATCCATTTTTTTTTTAATTATATGGCAGTCTTTCATCAAAGTTTCCTACACGCAGGTTGTTCTTTCTTTCTTTGTTTATATATTCAAAATCTTTATGCTATGATTATGAGAAAAGATGCATGAAGTGTTAGACGATAATTAAAAAGGGCAAAAGCGTAAAATTTAACTAAAAATTACAAACTTATGTATTATGTTGGGCACATTTTCTAAGGTGTAAACACACTGGTACACATAGCATATATTATGTATGTCATTGAAAGGAATTCTATTGGTTAGTAAGAAACCATAAAATTTGAAGATAAAAATTTGAAAGTTAAGTTCCAATGATCTTCAATGGTGCGGAAACTTACAGCTACAAATCTACTAAATTCTATTCAATACCTCTGCAAAAATTAGAAATAAAAAAATTCTATTCAATACCTCTTGCAAAAATAAAAAACTTTAAAGGCCACTTTCAAATCCTAAGTTTTTTGGGGGGAGGGAATTGCATTAAATTTTTTATTTTAATTGAGATTTGTCATTTAACCATGAAAATATTTAGAATTTTAATCCCTATAATCAAGAAAATTCCTAGTATGAAAATCGAAACACTTCCATATGAGTCACATTAAAAGTGTCCTCTATACATTGATAAAATTATACCTATTAAAATAAATTAAAATTACTTCAATATTTAATTTTTCATATCTTTTTAAATCAAATTTTTTTTTTAATTTTCCTTAATTACAGTAAGGAAAAATGACAAACAAAAATGTAGATGGAGTTTGAAATAACCTGAAAACAGCATCGTTTTAATGGTGAGTTGTGATCCACTGATCTCAACTGGTTGTTAATATTCAATTTCCTCCTTTTTCAAAAAACATTAACAATACATAATATCAATACATTCAACATTACCCATGGTTCTTCCGGTTAATTATTCTAAGAGGTAACAGGAATCCATTATCATTCGGTACATTCATGTTAGCCAACTAGTTTTCAGACAAGTAAATGAATGACTGTGCTTGTTCATCATCAAATAATTAGGAAATTGCAATCTGAATTTTAATTAGAAAATCAAACAAGCTCATAAATGTTGATCTGGGAAATTTTCAAATTAAAGTTTGAGTTTAGAATATACTAGAAAAAAAATTGCATCACATGTACTTTTTAACAAAGATTCATCAAATTGAAAACTAAAATTAGCTTTTAATTTAAAAAAAATTATTGCAACATCGAGAATAAAATACTTGCTACTGGACTGAGTAAAAATAAATACAATAGCTTTAATAATCAAATTTACTGAAAAACATTAAATAATCTTGCATCATTATTGTAAAAATTTATATGAAGTCATTTATGGTTAACTCTACTCATTTATTCATTTTCAGTTAGTAATTACAATTGAATCTATAGGATTTAAATGGAGTGATCATTGTTAATAAAAAAAAAAAATTGAGCATATTATGATACTTGTGGTACTATGATGATAGTTGTCATAAGGGTATCCAGTAAAATTGATGAAGGACTGACTGCTTCAGTTGAGACTATTCAATTCTCCTATTGAAATCAGAAATCAATAAAATTAATCGTCGGAAACTTCCTGGAATCTTTTCTGCAGTAAATCACAGATTACTTGCTGCTGATCCTCATTTTGATATACAGTAACTATGAAGCTATCATATTACTCATTGTATATTTGTTTAGTTACTTGTTTTTTAGCAGGAGTTCCTTCTCTTTTGTTGGTTGTAGTCTGAAAAATAAATAAAAGATGTTAATTGTACAGATATATCAGTCATATTCAATTACAGTATTTTACTGTGCACTTCAATAAAAAAAAAAGACTATAGTTTTAATGAAATTATCTACGTGATACACTACAAAGCATATAAAAGTCTACTGTATTAAATACATGACTTGAAATTATGACAAACTAGACGTCTATAATACAAAGTATTACAACCAAAAATATATCTTGTAATGTGGAAAAGTATTACCTACTAAATCCTAACAAGGAAATACTTCACTGAGGTAATCTAATCACTGGTTTTAGGTAATCTAGTGACTAACAGGAGCTGCCCTAATCTTTCAATTATTCACTGAAATTTTTCTTTAATAAATGCCCAATAAACCATTATTCCCCGAAGAAAAATTTACCTTATACCCCAAAAGATACCTGGTCAAAATCACACTTTTCAAAATATTCTTAAACAATGCATGAATAAATTCAGAGCAGAAATAGGATCTATTCACACAGTAACAGTTTTTGGTGTAAAATATTGCTTATCATACAAGTATATACTGCTGGGCAATTGAATAACTGAAGTGGCCTTTTCACTCTAAGAACAGAAAAAAACTACCAGCAACTCCCTAGTTTATCAAGTAAATGTATCATCTTCAGAACTAAAATGACATATATATACTGTACTAAATTTCTATATATTGTATGGATCATTCATCAACTAACTACTGTATCCTATCCTACTAATTAATTCATCTCAATGGATTTTCTGGTTATCCTTCAATCAGTGAACCAGCTTATTCCAGCCATATTCACCATATTAGTTATATTGTTTTGAACTATGGAAAAACTTATCATACTCTGACTCGCTAACCTAGTCTCAACTAGTTCACTGTTGAGCTTATTCAGTGATATCAATTTTGACTTATGGGTATACTTCATCCATGGACAAATCTATCTAACACTATTAAACTGACAAACACTGAACTAAAATATGTCTTTTCCCAACTCTCCCAAACACACTATGCTTTCATTTAACAAAGGGTTACCTAGTTACCCAGGCTTTATGAGTTGATCACTACAGTATGTGTATGTTCTCCTTTATTACATAATTTTCCAGGGTCTTTTGAATTGTAGGTAGGAGGTTAGCCCGGCCACCAGCCACTCGTTGTGAAGTTGAAAGTTTTCATAGTTTATATAGGAATAATTTATTTTTTCTATGTTGGGGCCCCAGGGCTTACAGCATCCTGCTTTTCCTAATAGGGTTGTAACTTAGCAAGTAGTAATAATAATAATAATAATAATAATAATAATAATAATAATAATAATAATAATAATAATATTAATATGATATTTTGATTATAAAATAAATTTTTGAATATACTTACCCGGTGAATATATAATAGCTGACGTCTCGGACGGCTCGACAGAAAAACAAAAACTCGCGAGCGATCGCCATGAAGGTTGCGGGTGTGCCCACCAGCGCCGACTATCGGCCAGATACCGCATATACATGTAAACAGCCTCAGTTCTTCTCATTCCGCTGGGTCTCTATCGGGGAGGAAGGGAGGGCCTATAATTTATATATTCACCGGGTAAGTATATTCAAAAATTTATTTTATAATCAAAATATAATTTTTAAATATTAAACTTAGCCGGTGAATATATAATAGCTGATTCACACCCATGGTGGTGGGTAGAGACCAGTATTAATACAGTTTACAGCGTATATGCTTAGAGTTTTTGACAGTTATATCATAACAAAACCCAAATAAATATAGGTACCTGGTAAGGAAGCTGACTCTGACGATTACTCTGCCTTGTTAGTCCGCTTTCCTCACGAAGCCCAGCCATCCTCTCAGGATGCTGAAAGACTTCCAGGAGCTGAAGTATCCAGGCCGACAACCCATACAACAGGACCTCATCAAAACCCTTAATCTGGGTGCTCTCAAGAAATGACATTTGACCACCCGCCAAATCAACCAGGATGCGAAAGGCTTCTTAGCCTTCCGTACAACCTAAACCAGATTAAAAACATTTCAAGAGACAGATTAAAAGGATATTGGAATTAAGGGAATGTAGTGGTAGAACCCTCACCCACTACTGCACTCGCTGCAACGAATGGACCCAGTGTGTAGCAGTCCTCATAAAGAGTCTGGACATCTTTTAAGTAAAATGACGCGAATACCGACTTGCTTCTCCAAAAGGTCGCGTCCATAATACTTCGCAGAGATCTGTTTTGCTTAAAGGCCACGGAAGTTGCTATAGCTCTTACTTCGTGCGTCTTAACCTTAAGCAAGCAACGGTCTTTTTCACTCAAGTGAGAATGAGCCTCTCGGATTAAAAATCTAATAAAATACGACAAAGCATTCTTTGACATAGGCAATGATGACTTCTTAACTGAGCACCACAAGGCCTCAGATCCACCTCGTAAGGATTTGGTACGAGCTAAATAAAACTTAAAAGCTCTAACTGGACACAGTACTCTTTCAAGCTCGTTGCCTACGATCTCTGACAGGCAAGGTATATCAAATGACTTAGGCCAAGGACGAGAAGGCAGTTCATTTTTGGCCAAGAAACCAAGCTGAAGTGAACATGTGGCTTTATCTGTGGAAAAGCCGATGTTCCTACTGAAGGCATGGATCTCACTGACCCTTTTAGCCGAAGCCAAGCACACTAAGAAAAGCGTCTTGAGGGTGAGATCCTTCAGGGAGGCTGAATGTAATGGCTCAAACCTGTCGGACATTAGGAACCTTAGGACCACGTCTAAGTTCCATCCAGGAGTTGCCATACGACGCTCCTTAGAGGTCTCGAAAGACTTAAGGAGATCTTGGAGATCTTTATTATTGGAAAGATCTAAGCCTCTATGTCTGAATACAGACGCCAACATGCTCCTGTAGCCCTTAATAGTGGGCGCTGAGAGGGAGCGAACATTTCTCAGATGTAGGAGAAAGTCTACGATTTGGGCTACAGAGGTACTGGAAGAGGAAATAGATGCTGACTTGCACCAGTCTCTAAAGACTTCCCACTTCGACTGGTATACTTTGATGGTAGAAGCTCTCCTAGCTCTCGCAATCGCTCTGGGTGCCTCCTTCGAAAAGCCTCGAGCTCTTGAGAGTCTTTCGATAGTCTGAAGGCAGTCAGACGAAGCGCGGGGAGGCTTTGATGAAGATCCCCTACGTGGGGCTGCCGTAAGAGATCTATCCTTAGAGGAAGACTCCTTGGAACGTCTACCAGCCATTGAAGTACCTCTGTGAACCACTCTCTCGCGGGCCAGAGGGGAGCAACCAATGTCAACCTTGTCCCTTCGTGAGAGGCGAACTTCTGCAGTACCTTGTTGACGATCTTGAACGGTGGGAATGCGTACGCGTCCAGGTGAGACCAGTCCAGTAGAAAAGCATCTATGTGGGTCGCCTCTGGATCTGGGACTGGCGAGCAATAGTTCGGGAGCCTTTTGGTCAACGAGGTGGCAAAGAGGTCTATGGAGGGTTGACCCCAAGTCACCCAAAGACTCTTGTACACGTCCTTGTGGAGGGTCCATTCCGTGGGAATCACCTGACCTCTCCGACTGAGACAGTCTGCCAAGACGTTCAAGTCCCCCTGGATGAATCTTGTCAACAGGGAGATGCCTCGATTTTTCGACCAGATGAGGAGGTCCCTTGCGATGACGAACAGTGTGTGGGAGTGAGTGCCTCCTTGCTTGGAGATGTGCACCAATGCTGTGGTGTTGTCTGAATTGACCTCTACCACTTTATTTCGAAGAATGCTCTCGAAACTCATCAAGGCCAAATGAACCGCTAATAGCTCCTTGCCGTTGATGTGCATGCTCTTCTGAACCGACGTCCAAAGACCCGAACATTCCCGACCGTCCAGAGTCGCTCCCCAACCCAAATCCGACGCGTCTGAGAACAACACGTGGTTTGGGTTCTTGACTGCTAGGGACAGACCCTCCCTCAGACTTATGTTGCTGTCCCACCAGTTCAGGCGTGCTTTTACTGGCTCGGAGACCGGGATTGATACAGCTTCTAAAGTCTTGCTCTTGTTCCAGTGTGAGTCTAGATGGAACTGGAGAGGGCGAAGGTGAAGTCTCCCTAGCGAGACAAACTGCTCCAGGGATGACAGAGTCCCTACGAGGCTCATCCAACTTCTTACTGAACAACGGTCTTTTTTCAGCATGAGTCGGACTTTGAGCAGGGCTTGCTCTATTCGGGTGGCAGACGGAAAAGCCCGAAAAACTAGACTGCGAATCTCCATCCCCAAATAAGAGAATCGTCTGGGATGGAATCAGTTGAGACTTTTCTAAGTTTACCAACAGTCCCAACTCCTTTGCCAGACCCAACGTCCAGTGAAGGTCCTGCAGACAGCGATGACGGGACGATGCTCTGAGAAGCCAGTCGTCCAAGTACAGGGAGGCTCGAATTCCCGATAAATGAAGGAATTTTGCCACATTCCTCATGAGCCTCGTAAACACGAGAGGAGCAGGGCTGAGGCAGAAGCACAGTGCTCGAAACTGGTACACCACATTCCTGTAAACAAAAATCAGATACGGTTGAGAATCCGGGTGTATAGGTATGTGGAAGTACGCATCCTGCAGGTCGAGAGAGACCATCCAGTCTCCCTCTCTGACCGCTGCTAGGACGGACTTCGTGGTCTCCATCGTAAATTTTGTTTTCGTAACAAAAACGTTGAGCGCACTGACGTCCAGCACTGGCCTCCAACCTCCCGTATGCTTTGGGACTAGGAAGAGACGGTTGTAAAATCCCGGTGATTGAAGGTCCGAGACTTTCACCACCGCTCCCTTCTCTAGCAACAGAGACACCTGGTGAAGTAGAGCTTGTCTCCTTGACTCCTCTCGATACCTGGGAGAGAGGTCTAGAGGAACTATTACTAGAGGAGGTCTGCGTACAAAAGGTATTTTGTACCCCTCCTTGAGCAACAACACAGACTCTTGGTCTGCACCCCTCTTCTCCCAGGCCTGCCAGAAGTTGTTCAGTCTGGCCCCTACCGCTGTCTGAGGACCTGGGCAGTCAGACTCTGCCACGGGAGGACTTGGCTCCTCTCCTCTTGCCTCTCTTTCCGTCGGCACGAGCGCCTCCCCTGCTGGGAGCTCTGCCACGAAAGGGCGGGATAAACCTAGACGCAGGAGTATCGATTCTGGGTCTCACAACAAAGGATGAAGAAGGAGCTCCCTTGCAAGCAGAAGAAGCCATCAGGTCATGTGTATCCTTCTGTACAAGCGAAGCAGCAATGTCCTTGATCAGCTGTTGAGGAAACAAGGCAGCCGATAAGGGAGCAAAGAGAAGCTCCGATCTTTGACAGGGAGTAACTCCTGCTAAAAGGAAAGAGCAAAGGGTTTCCCTCTTCTTCAGGACTCCAGACGTAAAGGTGGAGGCGAGCTCATTGGAGCCATCGCGGATGGCTTTGCCCATACAAGACATAATAAGCAAGGAAACATCCTGGTCGGCAGACGAGATCTTCCTGCTTAATGCTCCTAGAGACCAATCTAAAAAGTTAAAAACTTCGAAGGCCCTGTAAACCCCTTTAAGGAGATGGTCAAGGTCCGAGGAGGACCAACAAATTTTAGAGCGTCTCATGGCCAGGCGACAGGGAGAGTCTACGAGGCTTGAGAAGTCACCATGGGCAGAGGCAGGGACTCCCAAGCCGAGAACTTCTCCCGTGTCATACCAGACGCTCGCTCTAGAAGCTAGTTTAAAAGGAGGGAAGGCAAAGGCCGTCTTCCCCAAACTCCTCCTGGTAACCAACCAGTCGCCTAGTAGACGTAAAGCCCTCTTAGAAGAGCGAGAGAGCACTAGCTTAGTAAAAGAAGGCTTGGCAGCAGCTAAGCCTAGCGCAAACTCAGACGGAGGCGAACGAGGAGCAGCAGTAACAAAATGGTCTGGGAAAAGATCCTTAAAAACCATCATGATTTTCTTAAAATCCATAGACGGTTGCGCAGCCTTAGGCTCTTCCACGTCTGATAAAACATCCAAAGGATTATCAGTAGGCGGAGGATCAGCAACATCCTCATCTGAAGGAACCTCGTCCGACAATTGATGAGTCTCAAGCAAGGGAGAGACCTGCCGTGGTGGCAATGCTTGACAAGCAAAGTCCACACGCAAAGGAGCATCAGTAGCAGTCAAGGAAGCTACATCATGTAACTGCTTAAAGGACTGACCAGCAACAACAACAGGAGCGGGAGGACGCTCGACGTCAAGTCGAGACTGCCTTGACTGCCTAGATTGAGCAGTTAAAACAACCCTTGACTGCGGTGCTTGACGCTCAACGTCAAAACAAGGCAACTGAGCTGGTTGGCGAACGTCCTGAACGTCAACACGAGCATGCGGCAGCGGCTGAACGTCAACACGAGACTGCGGCAGCGGCTGAAAGTCAACACGGGACTGCATCAAGTGAGGCTCCAAGTCACGTGACTGACGTGACAAACTACCGACATCACGTTTCGGAACGTCAACAGGATGAGTAAAGGCTCGTTTGGGCGGCTGAAGGCCAGGCTCTCGATCAGCGTAACGGCGAGGATCATCGTGAACCTGCTCAACGGTATACTCCTCCATAAGGGAGGCAAGCTTATTCTGCATATCCTGCAGGACAACCCATTTGGGATCAACGGGAGTCGGTACGGGCCGAGACAATGGTAACGTCTGTGACGGCAAAACATTGCCTTTACTGAGACTCTCAGAGCCCGTGTTACGCTTTCGTTTAAGTGGCGAGCAGTCTTCCGATGACTGCACAGGGTCAGAGCTGTCCCAATGGCTACAGCCAGGACGCTGGACCTGTCCTGAAGGGACTGACTTCCGCTTTAAGGGTCTAGAAACTTTGCTCCAAGGTTTCTTTCGCGAGAAGCCTTCGGATGACGAGGAGAAAACAGCCTCGCTCGTCTTATGGTAGGGGCGGTCTTGACGAGACATGCCCGATACCATAGAGGGAACGTCTGTTCGTTGGTTAAAGCCTCTCGTCCCCATAAGTCCTACGACATTACTTCTCCCTGGTGCATGGGAGCCTGAAAGAGGTCTCGGACTAGGAGAACGACAAGCACGAACAGACGAACCCTCGGTCGCAACACTAAAAACACTTTGCGCACTAATCACTTTATCCCCACGATTTTCTAATGTGGCACTCTGACACTTTAACACATTCACATCCGCCATGAGTTGATTACGGTCTGATGCTAAAGACTCAACTCTCTCGCCCAAAGCTTGAATGGCAAGCAACATATCCCGCATGGATGGTTCATGAGTGCTAGTAGAGGGTTCAGGTACAACTACTACAGGGGAAGGATTAGGTTCAGGGGCATGGGAGGAGGAAAAATCCAATGATCTAGAGGAGCTTCTCCTCACCCTATCTCTCTCAAGCTTACGAGAATACTTATCAAACTCTAACCAGTCGAATTGCGAAAGTACCACGCACTCATCACACCGATCTCCTAATTGGCAGGTTTTACCCCGGCAATTAGAACACACGGTATGTGGGTCGAGAGAGGCCTTTGGAAGACGTTTGTTACAATCCCTAGCATTACATTTACGAAATTTAGGAATCGGAGAAGGGTCAGCCATTTTGAAAAGTCAAAGAAAATCCAAAAACAATCCAAAGTCATCAACAATAAACGCTATCCAAAAAAGGGTTCAAGAGTTTTAATTGAAGAGAAAAACAACTGCACTGCGAAAGCTCAAAACCAAAAAGAAGTACTTCACCAAGAATGACGAAAAACTCCAGGTCAACAGCGAGTAACGGAATCAACTTGTCGACAAGACCGACAGAGAAGAACTGAGGCTGTTTACATGTATATGCAGTATCTGGCCGATAGTCGGCGCTGGTGGGCACACCCGCAACCTTCATGGCGATCGCTCGCGAGTTTTTGTGTTTCTGTCGAGCCGTCCGAGACGTCAGCTATTATATATTCACCGACTAAGTTTAATATTTAAAAAATGGGCTGCTCACCATGGGCTTTACTGGCCAGGAAAATTACATATTTTAAACGTACTTTGCATTTTTACCAACTACTGTAAGAAAAACCCAGAGTCCTTTAATAGAAAATTGATTCAGCCACTGCTAGAACTCGTCGATTAAAACTTGACTGACCGGTGGCGGGGAAGCCCTGCCCCCTCTGAGCAGTCATTTTGATTGAATCTGGGACTTTCAGGGGCAAGATGAAGGCAGGAATTCAAATTAAAGGACTCAGTTTTGAAGTTAGGAAAAATAAAAATTACTTTTCAAATTCTTATTTATTCCTACACAAATACATGCCTTTAACAGGAGCCTCATTCCTAGGTGGGTGGAAGACCCTAGTACCAAACTTTAACTGGTGGGCATAGAAATTTATCTCGAAGGGATGTTTACCTCATTAAGACTAAAGAAATGCCTCAAGACCGAGCAACAACCTTTTACCGCAGAATTGGAGTACTGTACAGTTTCTCCTATGGAAGTAGTACAAATAAAAAGCTGAGGGTGTGTACCAACCAAGAAGCTCCAAGGGGAGAGATAACCCTCCCTCGATACCATCTACAGAAAAGGGAACTTTTGGCCTGATAGAAAGCTGTCGAGGATTTGTGAAGGTATACAGACCATCTGTCGCACAGGCTCTTGGGGAAAATCCTCGAGAAAAGATGCTGGATAAACTCCAATTTGAAACCGCAGGGGCACCACTGCTCTGATAAAAATCCTGTAGAGATGTGGAAGTTCCCTCGGAGTCTCTGACACAAGATGGAGAAGGTCCGCATATCCTGTACCATTCTCAATGGAGATTTGTCATTGATTAGACTTTTGAGGATTCTAATTATAAGGCAGAACAGCAAAAAAAGCATAGGGGTCAAGGCCATCCACAAGGTGCTGGAACATGTTCTTGGAAGCTGCAGAAAGATCTGGAACTGGAAAGCAAAACTGATAACTTCCAGTTCAACAATATTGCAAATAGGTCAATCATTGGAGAACACCAGTCATGATTTCTGTCGCTATTTGAGGATGAAGACCATTTGCCACCAAAGATCTGTGTCCTCCAAATAAGTATCTGCTACTACATCTCTTTCTCAGAATAAAGTGGACTGAAAAGGAAATAGAATAGTCTTTTACTGCAAGATGGCACAGGCGATGAGACACCGTCCCCCACCCCCCAACCTCCATTTGCTAATGTCAGACTCAATGGAAGTGTTGTCATTGCTCATCAACAATAGGTGACCTAGCAGCTTCTGCCATGAAAAGCTGGTAACTGAGGACGCTGAAGGAAAGGGAACGCTACTCTTTGTAGCCGAGAAATTGTCTTCTAAGGGGAAGTCTTCCCCACCTTGAGTCAAATTCCATCCACAGGTAGATGAAGCTCTGCATTAGGCAAAGGAAGGACTTCTCGTGGTTTATTAATGCATAAGGCCTTGACAAATCTTGAGAAGCTTGGTTCAATGGATTAGACATGTCTTCACTGTATCCACTAGGATTAGTCAATCCTCCAGGTACTTAACTAAACAAATCACGTTATTGTGTGCCCAGGATGATAGGCTACCAGTTTAAAGATTTTTGTAAAAATCTATACACCCTCTAGATAACTAATAATCAAAGATACTTCCTAGAAGCCGCATAGATCGAAACCTGAAAGCAAGCATCTTTCAGGCCCAGCATGACCATCTCCTAGTGTGAAGGCTTCAATTACTGTGGCTGCTATTACTATTCTGAACTGCATCTGTCAGATGATAAAGTTCAGAGCTGAGAGGTCTATGACTGGTCTCCAGCCTCCAGATGTCTTTCTTACAAGCGAGTGTCAACTGTAGGCATCGTGTGATGCGTCCTCGACCTTTTGAAGAGCGTTCTTGTTGGGCATCGTCTGAATCCCTTATAGAGGTAGGTGTTCTAGGTGTTCCTGATGATAGGATACCAACATTATTGGGGAAGTAATTAGAGAAGGGGTAGAGCTGGTGAAAGGGACGAGATATCTGGAGAGCTGGACTTAGATGGTTCCGTCCTCCATTCCGTGGTACCACCACCATCACCAATTCCTTTGAAGGCATTCCCCCATGGGTGGTAGAGCAGGCGCATTGCCCTTCTAGCAAGGTCGCTTACCTCTCCCCGTCTTGGTTCTGTCGGGAATTGATAGGAAAGAGAAGGCCACTTCAGAATGGTATAAAGGAACCCCCCCCCCCCCCACTTGCAGCAAATAGTCAAGTCTTGGATCTTGAGGACAGGACACCCAGGGCAGTCTTGGTGTCTTTGCTCTCTCTACTACAGCTGCTTGCTGGGAAGGGAGGTTACTATCCTATATCCTTGGGTCTACTGTTCCCTTCTTGTCTAGAGGGTGGCTGATGGGTATACAATCGGTCCTTTTACTATTTGCTGGAGGCGGATGTACTTCAGAGAACTCTGTGTCAATAATTCTCCCCAAAAGATATTTTTCTTGGAGAAAACGAACTTCTGCAGATTCTAACACGAGTGATCCCTGTAGAAGGAGACAGGAATCATGCCCATTACGCCTTTAAGCATTCAAAATACTGGAAACAATACTGGGCGAAGAGAGGGGAAAAGCAGGACCCTCCATCATTGGAGCCCAAAAACTTGCTTGGGAGAGTAGCTGCAACTCTCTCCAAAGGAAAAAGAAGGCCAACTTCTTGTGTCTTGCAGAAGCAGGTGGTCGGTCACTTCTGGTAAGATTAGGATTCACCTCGAATGGTTGTCTGGAGTGCCTTGTAGGACCATGTTCCCCTTGCACAGAGCATGTCTTTGATGGTTCGACAGGAGAAGCAGAATTAGAGGGGGCTTTTTTACCCAAACTTTATTATACTGAAGATAAGCGAGCACGGCAAACATGACAAGTGCTCCTGACAATCTGCAGGAGAATGCCTTGGAGAGGCATATGATCACTTATGGTGACAAATTTTGTATCTAAAGTGAACAGGTGTAAAGCAAGGATCTTGTTCCAAGAGAAAAACGCTTGTAGCGATCAGGCGAGGGATATCGCCTACGACCGAGAGGCGAGTGTTGTGATCCTCTAACGAGAAAAGATCATAAGCTCGTTTGAATGCTGAGGGCGATTGAGGAAAGCTTTTAAAAGGTGGTGAACACCTAGAAATGCTTACTGGCCCTAAGAGAAGCCAAGAGACAAGCGCTTGAAGGATGCGTGCTACGAGGGACGAGGCACAGAGCATCCAGGAGAGGGACTTGCAAGAACACTTTTGACAGGTAAGGCCTGTAGATATCCAATAACCCAGCTCACTGTTATCCAACTTCCTATAGTAATAATGGTTTGTATTTGTGTTGGAACAAGAACTTTCACTCTGAGAAATAAGAAAAATGGTTAAACAGTCATGATAGGGAAACACCGGACATACGTTTGTATAACCCAGTAATGGTTAAACAGTCATGATAGGGAAACACCGGGCATACGTGTGTATAACCCAGTGACTAGAGTCAATAACTTCTCTGTGTGCTGGCGAGGGGACAGGTTCCCTGTCAAAGGAAAGTAACAACTGTCACCTCCTTATAGATTTTAACAGTCCAATTCAAGCCAAGCTGAAATCATTCTATTAAAGTTCAAGGTTTTGGTTTTGTATTTATAAAATGGAAATCCAACACTCATAATCTATTGGCAATCAAATCACCCCCTTAATTCATTAGTAATCCAATACTACTCTAGTCTTCCAACAAGAGCAGTAAAACCTTCAATTCCCTTCCTTGAGTAAAATCTAGAATCGGTCAACTAAAATCTTTTAACGCAGTACAGTAAGAAGACAATCCTCCAACAATCTAGTAACAATTAAATTCTGCCATGAATAAGTAATTAAGAATAAAATTGTCATTTAAATTAAATCTTATATAATCCATAAGCTGGCCTGTCCTAATGGGATCTTTTGACAATCAAAAGTATCAATCTATAAAAGGTCTAATCCAATATACTTCAGTCAATTTGACCTCAATCTACTATAAACTGACATTTTTATAATACCCTTCAACCTTAATAAAGGATGCTCTTTAAGAATCTTACCTTTGAAATTCTAGTTACTGCAGCTAGCCGTTTTCATAGACTATGCTTTCACTGACGAGCAGCAAAATTATAAACCTTCAATCTTTTGTCTTCCAAACCTCATTGCTCAAAATGCACCTGAAATAATAAAAATTTGCAAAATAATTCAAAAATTTTCCCATAATTTTGTTTAATCATAAAATAGAAATGAAATGACTTTTCTGGCTTTTACAATTACCTAAAAGGACCATTCAGAGAGCAATGTTACCTATTTACTGGTATTAGGAAGTGTGATTTTTCAATAAACAATACTAATAAATAATTATAGACTATGTATCCTTAGTAACCAAATAGTCGAAGATTAAATGATCCCCTCATGAAATCAAGGTACAGATACACATTCCCCATGAAGCTGAATGAGAGGATGTCTCCCTCTAAGAGCAAAAACCATTAAAGGAATGGAACAGTAATTAAAGCTCTGCCAACAGACGCATTTTAAGAATATGCAGAGTTGCTTTTTTATTTCATGTGATCAGTATATTAATAGAGAAATCAAAACTTTACAACTTCTGGCTCCTGCAGTCACCTTGCAGCACCATATAAAGTGTACCAGTAATGATCTACTGAAGATTTTGAAATTGAGTAATTGCTTTGAGTTTACTATTGGACTTGAATAATTTTCAAATATCTTAGTTCAAATATAATTCCTTATATCTGCATATATTCAAACAGCATGAAACATAATTCTGTGCCCCTTCAGCCCAAGCATCTTACAGCCTAAAGATTCCCGGTGCCTAAACATCACATAGCAAGCCAGAGTTTTGATGGCGTAACAGGTTCACAGCTGAAAATAATACAGACTAATCATCCCCACCTAGAACCCCCCCGACAAGAAATTGCAGGTCACTGGGTTCATGCTCCACATAACCTCACAAAGGTACAGAACATATTAAGATTAAAAATAGAAGATGCTTCCTATTTTACCTTTCAGGGCACTTCTTTCACTGAGCAAAAGCGAGTGTATACTCAACAAAAATACAAACCACTATAACAATGCAAAGTAAGATAAAGTTCAAACAGTGATGGTGAAAAATATGAGGACCATGGTATCAACAAATTCTTTAACCGAATAACCAAACAAAAGTGGCTCATTCTCACCTACCTATTTTTACCAACGTAGATTCCTTGTTAGTGATTTAATTGCCATTCCAGCATGTGTTTATGTCATCTCTTATTTATAGGGCAAAAGGTAAAGTTGAGGCATTACACTATTTCTTAATGGGGACCTCACAATTCTAGGTTACAGTGGGACTATAATGCATATTCAACAGTATTTGGGTTGTAGTTATTAGGATTATCATTATGTGCCAAATGTACAAATCACGAAATACTTTATTAGTTAAAATTTAGATAATACATTAAGCGAAAATCACATGTAGAAATACCTTGTCATCATCTGCATTTATTATCATATTTTACTTACTTTAATGTCTCGGAAGAGATATATAAAAATTAATTCATTTGAAACGTGAATCTTTTGAAACGACAATAAATCCATTCAACTAAATACAATACAGTACATCACAGAACATTTATTTTTGCAGGCAGTCTCCATGCTTTACTCAGTTAAATTGAATATATTGTATGCAAAGCTGTTCAAATATTTGGTGCAACATAGTCTGTTTATCTTAAATTTGATTTGTCAGATGACATACTATTTCTTTCCCTGAACCATATATAATTCAACGAGTTCCCTTTTGTATCCAGCATTTCCAACCATTATTTTGTATTCAAACCATTAAAATTTGTTCATCAACCCCTTAAAGAGATCCCATTACACCATGGAAGATCCTGGCATGAGGCTGGCATAGAAGGTAGGGGAGAGTAAGCCATTTTCTCAGGGTTTCTGTTATGAGGAACAGAAGGTCCAGGTACCACTCCAGTAATCATCCATTTCTTATAGTGAATTTCAGTTTCACTACAAATTATGCCAAAAATACAGCCAGCAAAAATGTCTGTTCTCACTGACAGCTGAAATCTCAAGTGATTTGTCAGCAAGCCAACATGACAAATTCGTAGATAATTTGTATTTTTCCTAACCATACAAACCTTAGCTATTTATTATAGGTATTACTTACGGTGTAGCTGAAATGACGAGCCATTAGATTTTTAACGAGGGTTTACTATAGCTAACTACCCCCCCCCCACCTGTGACTAGCTCACTTTGCTTAGAGCTAGGACTTCCCGGGGGACAGGGCTGGCGGGCAAGTTTGATTAAATAGCTAAGGTTTGTATGGTTAGGAAAAATACAAATTATCTACAAATTTGTCATTTGTTCCGGAACCGAAATACAAACCACTCTATATAATATGGGTGACTTAACCCTTAAGTAGGGTGGTAAGTCCCAGCCGTTTCTGGCTTTTGGCTTTTGCCCGGGGACTCAGTATCTGTGTGTGTCAGTGCTCAAGATAAGGAGTCCCTGCACCTCTCAAGTGCCTTGCTCTGCAAGGACCGCGGCCTACGTAAGCTGGTGTGTGAAGGAATGAAGTGTGACTCGTCCTAGGAAGTTGACCTGAAGTCCTTTAGATGGAATTCTAGGATAGGACGTTCCCAATACCACCTCGTAAGGGTATGGGGACGTGATAGTATTATCTTAATACTAGGAACACAGGGAACATGGTTTACCTGCAGTGGTTTGAGGTCAGCTGTGCAGAGAACCCAGGATGCTGCTTTCCCCAAGAGAGGGGAGGATGAAGAAAAGAATAAGGGCCAGGCATATCTTTTCATTCATGCAGACTAAAACAGGGTAACAATGCCCTCAACCATCTGCTACTTGTCCATTAAGGAGCCTGAGGTTTAAACCAGCTGTTGTGCAGCCACCACAGGGCCGATAGAGAACGTATCGAGCCTCCTGCGGGTCACGTCTTACAGGTAGTGGGCTGCGAAGGTCGTCTGACGCTTCCAAACCCCTGCTTGTAAAACCTGCGTCACTGAGTAGTTTCTCTCGAAGGCCAGGGACGTAGCAATGCCCCTGACATCCTGCGCTCTGGGGCGACGTGACGAAGGAGGGTCAGGATTCAGGGAATGATGGATAACCCTGCAAATCCAAGCTGAGATAGTGTTCTTAGTGACCCTCCTCTTTGTCCTTACGGTGCTAACAAACAATACCTGCACCCACGGACGAACTGCAGCTGTTCTCTTAAGATAGAGCCTCAGACTCCTCACTGGGCACAGTAGGAGATGGTTTGGGTCATTTGTTACAGAACGCAGACTCGAAATCCGGAAAGAGTCGAACCGAGGGTCCGGCACTCCTGGATTTTGAGTCTTAGCTACAAACTCAGGGACGAATCTGAACGTTACCTCCCCCCCCATCCTCTTGAATGGGCGATGTCATACAAGAGACCATGAAGTTCGCTAACTCGTTTGGCCGAGGCTAAAGCAAGTAAGAACACAGTCTTCAAAGCCAGATGGCGATCAGAAGCCTGGCGTAATGGTTCGAAGGGAGGTCTCTTAAGAGACCTGAGAACTCGAACCACGTTCCATGGAGGAGGTCTCACTTCTGACTGAGGGCAGGTAAGTTCATAACTTCGTATGAGTAGAGAAAGTTCCAGGGAAAAAGAAATGTCCATTCCTTTGAGACTGAAGGTAAGACTTAAGGCTGAGCGATAGCCTTTCACTGCCGAGACTGAAAGGCGCATTTCCTCCCGCAAATAAACGAGAAACTCCGCTATTGCTGGAATAGTGGCATTGAGTGGAGAGATACCCCTTCCATGACACCAACCACAGAAAACTCTCCACTTCGCCTGGTAGACCCCTGCGGATGACTTTCGCAGGTGTCCAGACATCCTTTCCGCAACTTGTTGCGAAAAGCCTCTCTCTCTGAGGAGATGCTGGATAGTCTCCAGCCGTGAAGAGCAGCAAAGCTACGGCTTTGTGAAAAATGTTGGCGTGTGGTTGTTTGAGTAGCTCGTGTCGTGGAGGAAGTTCTCTCGAGAGTTCCGTCAGGAGCTGCAGAAGGTCCGGAAACCACTCTGCGTGATGCCATAGCGGAGCTATTAATGTCATAGACAGGTTGACAGAACGGGGGAAAGGCGTACACGTCGATGTTGTCCCATCGTTGTTGGAAGGCATCTTGCTAGAGTGCCTTGGGGTCCGGGACTGGGGAGCAGTATAGTGGAAGCTTGAAATTCAAGGCTGTCGCGAACAGATCCACCGTCGGGGAACCCCACAAAGTCAGGACTTTGTTGGCTACTAGATGATCCAAAGACCACTCGGTACACACTATCTGTGATGCCCTGTTCAGACTGTCGGCGAGCACATTCCTCTTGCCTGGAATGAAGCGAGCCGATAGTGGAATAGAGTGGATTTCGGTCCATCTCAGTATCTCTACTGCAAGATGGGATAGCTGCTCTGAAAAGGTACCTTCCTGCTTATTGATGTAAGCCACTACCGTGGTGTTGTCGCTCATCACCACCACGGAGTGACCCACCAGGTACTGTTGGAACTGCTGAAGTGCCAGGAATACGGCCTTCATTTCTAGCAGATTTATGTGGAGGCACTTTTCTGATTCTGACCACAGGCCTGAGGTCCGGTGGTTCAGAACATGGGCCCCCCACCCTTTCTTTGAGGCATCCGAAAATAGCATAAAATCTGGGGGAGGACGAGAAGATCCACTCGCTTTTGTAGGTTCTCATCTGTCACCCACCACTGAAGGTCCGTCCGTTCCGCAGGACCCATAGGGACCAAGACGTCCGGGGAATCGTGTCCTTAATTCCACCGGGACTTGAGTCGCCATTGCAGGGATCTCATCCTGAGGCGACCGTTTGGAACTAGACGGGACAGGGAAGAAAGGTGACCGAGGAGACGTAATAACAATTGGGCTGCGAGTTCTTCCCGCCTGAGGAAAGGGTCTGCGACCCTCCCCAGCCTTGCTATCCTGTCGTCTGATGGGAAGGCTTGTGGAGATTGGTGTCTAAGATCACACCTAGATATACCAGTCGTTGAGTTGGAAGCAAAGAAGACTTCTCGAGATTTACCATGATCCCTAGATCTTGGCAAATTCCTAGAAGCTTGTCTCGGTGTCGAAGAAGGGTCGACTCAGAGTCTGCCAGGATCAGCCAGTCGTCCAAATAACGGAGGAGACGGATGCCGATCCTGTGTGCCCACGAAGAAATCAGGGTGAACACTCTGGTAAATACCTGAGGTGCTGTGGAGAGACCGAAACACTGCACCTTGAACTGGTAGATCTTGTTGTCTAGGCTGAATCTTAAGTACTTCCTTGAAGACGGATGGACTGGGATCTGGAAGTACGCGTCCTTCAGGTCCAGTGTACACATGAAGTCTTGTGGTCTCACTGCAAGTCTGACCGTGTCTGCTGTCTCCATGCTGAACAGAGTTTGTTTAACAAACCTGTTCCGAGCTGAGAGGTCGATGACTGGTCTCCAGCCTCCAGACGCCTTCTTTACAAGAAAGAGTCGACTGAAGAAACCTGGGGAACCGTCGACGACCTCCTGGAGAGCATCCTTCTTTAACATGGTCTCGACTTCTACCTGTAGGGCTTGCCCCTTTGCCGATCCCATGGCATAGGAGCTCAACGACACTGGATCCACTGTCAGGGGAGGTAGCGATGTTGTCAACGGGACGCGATATCCCTGACTGATCACGGAAATCGTCCAGGAATCGGCCCCGAGTTGCTGCCACCTGATCACGCAACTTTGTAGGCATCCCCCCACTGGTGGACATGCAGGGAGACTGCCAATCCTTGCGTTTGCGGCCTCTGCCACTCCCTCTAGGATTTTTCCCTCCCCTGGAGGATCGTGGGCACGCGTGGCGCATATCAGGATCAAGGCGTGCAGATGTGCGCTGGCGAGGAGAAGATCGCTGGAGCGCAGGTGAGCGTGGGCACGCAGGAGATCGACGGCGAGCAGGAGAGCGCTGGCGCGTAGTCCCTGACACAGGATGTTTCTGGAGAGAAGTCTCAGGAACAGCAGGCGAGCGCTTGTGCGCAATTGCGCGTAAGCGCGCAGGAGAACGTGAGCGCACAGGGGATACCTGGCACTTAAGGGACTTGCTCACAATGTGAGAAAGCCCCTTTTGGCCCGAAGGGACCGGTGCCCGTTGGATAACGGGGTGCGTGGGCGCCCACAGCGCGTCAGCAGCCAGGAACGGAGAAGGAAGATCAGCAGGTCTGGCAGGCGAAGGAGATCGCGAACGATCAGCAGAGAGGTCCAGGGATGCAGCTGCAACGGTCACTGCACGGCGAGGAGGATCCTCTGCGGGGGACTGCGAAGGCGAAGAACCGAAGAGGCGCCTCCTAACTCCCTCGTGGGGAGAAGGAAGGCCTCTACGGCGAAGAGGAAGACGAGCTTTACGTCTGATACGTCCTCTGGGGGCAGCAGGCAGACCATCATCAGTCCTCCGAAGAGGAGTCTCTGTTAGTGAACTCCCCCGAAGGGGAGAATCACCTGCAGGAGAGACCGTTGGACTTAGCTCCTCCCTCGAAGGATGTTCGGAGGGGGGAACTAGGCCTTCAGCAACATCAGCACCCAAGGCAGAGGTTTGACCTAACTCGTCGGAAGCCTCTGCCACAACAACGTCGACGATAGACAGAGGGTCAACCCCTGCTATCGCCGGCGACTGTTTGACAGCAGCCCCCAACCTGATTATGTCAAACAGGGCTTCCTTGGAGGGTGAACCCTGAAGCCCCAAGGAAGCCCAAAGCTGCAATAAATTATCATTAGATACAATAGCAGAAATTACCTCGCCCGGGGGAGGAGGAAGAGCTGCCTCGCTATGGGAGGCAACGCCGTCTCCCGCACCCCGAGGTTGGCGAACACAAGTACGGCCTACGCTACCACTCGACGACCTCTCGGAAGAGACCGATCGAGTGGGAGCTTCGGAGGAGGTTTGGGCTACGGAAGAAGAGTCCTTGGGATCTTCTCTCTTCAAGGAAACCCTTGAAGGAGAAATATCCCATTTGGAGGTAGACCACTCCCTACACTCACCGCATACTTTATTTATTCACGCCGTTGGCCCCTGCAATAAGGACATAAGGTGTGAGGGTCTGTGTCCACCGCCGAAATAAACGTTCCACAAGGGCGGTCAGGTAAGCCGGGACACTTGCGCATAGTAGAGGCCAACTTCCAAGCACACTGAAAAGAAAAAGAAAAACAAGATCAAAGGCTGTCAATAAGTGAGGGTGGGAGCAGACAAGTCTGTTCATCACCCGAGCCAAAAGCAAAGTGAGCTAGTCACCGGTGTGTGAGGGGGGAGGGGTAGCTAGCTACCCCTCCCTACCCCCGTGCTAACTAGCGAGGGGGTAGTAAACCCTCGTTAAAAATCTAATGGCTCGTCATTTCAGCTACGACGAAAATAATACCCATATTAAATAGCGAGGTTTGTATTTTGGTTACGGAACAAATGGGCGTTTCTGCCTCCTTGCTCCAAACAGGAAATTACCTAACAGTTGTTTACACCTTGTTAAAAGTTGGAATTGCTAGGTTAAAGCTTGTTATCTATCTCCGAAGCAAAGGATAATGGTGTGTTCATGAAGGAAAAATTATGATTTGAACAGGAATTTTTTGTGCAGTAGGTTAAATTAGGATATCAACCCATTACATGATTTTATCTACAGTATTGTACACCTACATCAAATTGGGATATACCCTCAATTTTATTCTATCTATAGCAAAGTAAGTCACATTAGATCCCTCTGTCCATAACTTGGACTCAAAATAGTTTTTGCTCCGTCTTGGCTTGCTACACTAGTAAAATTGGTATCATTACAGTTTCAACCAAATTCGGATATCTATTTTTTTTATTTATATATTTTTGAGATGATGAGTTGGAAAAAATTACTCAAGTCTTCCGCAAATTAAGGTTCATGGAAATATTTGCTGATTGAATCTGTATTAATTGATAATTAACACCAAATACTAGCCCACAGGGTTAACATGCATGGCAAAACATAGTCCGCTTGCTAGAACATAAGAGCCATGAGATAATGTTTTAATCATGAGCGAAGCAAGCATACGGCAGAGCAAAACCAAAAAATGGGTTGCTCAGTTAAATGATGAGGTATTTGAAATATAAATTGTTACAACAAACTAAACTCCATAGAAAATGGTATATAAAATCATGCTTTCTATGTGTAGGGAAGTCTGGCAAACAAATCCTCTAGTGTTCAGACCATCTCATTATTATTATCCAATTTTGAATCAAGTAACTTTTTTATTGCGATTGTAGTGTTCTGGTTAGACGACAACTCTTATTTTACCGGTTTTGTATATATTCTTCCACCAAAAAAAAAACCATGACTTCCAATGTAGAACCACATTATTGTACTGTAGTATTAACCGGGGAAGCCCTGTATGTCTAAATTAATTTTTGGGCTCAAGCCATGACGTCCTGATGGAAGGTTCCTTCAGTAGATTCCTTGGGTATATTTAACTACAGTGGATATTGCCAGAGAATTAAACTAAAGGTTATCACAGAATTCTAACTTCTGGTGCGAGTACCCTAAAGGTTTCCCTCTAGGATATCGTATATCAACAGGGGACGTATGTATTAACACGCCACATAGCTATCTGCACCCCATATAGAGTTAACACTTCGATATGGAAAGGTGGTTGAGTAACTGAGGAGCCGTTCCACAGTTACATTCATCCGTGGCTGCTTTTGGTACTCGAGACGTAAACAAACGGGCGCCATTGTTAAATGACGTCATGTCCGTCCTCATCCTTTTGCCTGTAGCTTCTTTGCTATGTAGGATTTTTCCAATTGCTTTGTTTATCAGCTTACATGGCCATTATGTCGTTACCTTCAGCCTCGTCTTCTTCTGGAAAGTTGAGTACCGGGTCCCAGTATTGTTTAAATAAGCTCTAGCCGTAAAGTAACTTCTACTTTTCGTAAAATATTGTGTTTTGTGGCAGAGCTATGCCGACACCGGACGCGCCATTTTATGGCGCCGCTGTTCATGTTGCATGCTTTATTTAGTTAGCCAGAACAGCCCTCCCCGGTCATTTAACTAATTAATATTTTTAGTTATTTAGTCTTCATAGCTAGGGAATCCTTATATCGTGTTTTAGCGCTCATCAAACTCGGTCGCTGTTTGACCCCATACTAGATCGCTAGCTTAGCCCCTAGGCTGGACAGCCTAGTGCTTGTTTTCATGCATGATATATACCAGTGTTCCTAAGTTATGAAGATTGTGGCATTATTAAACATACTTTTTACTGTGATGTAAGTGTTTTCGCCTTCGGGGACCATATAAGGGACAGTGTTGATTGTGTATCATCCCCTCCTAACCTAATGTAGGAACCCTTATATGCTCCCTATTCCCCCTGCCTGCGGGCATTCCCTCTGGTAGACTTGCTTCCCCTTCTATATAGGGGAATCTCGTCTACAACCAGAGTATTTATCGCTTCTCTACCTACCCTAAGGGAATGACCCTCCCTTAGGGTCGTGCCTGAGATAAGGAAGGGCCCTGCCCTTCCTCAGTTGCACCTGGTTGGGTTACTCATTCCTCCCTGCAACTAGCGATGTCGTTCAAGCTTTCCTAGCCTAGGAGTTAGCCCTCCTACTCTAGGTTAAGCTCTGGGGGTTGACTCTGCCTTATTATAGTTTGAGACGGTACATTAGTACCGTTCTCGATCTGGACTACCTAGCCTAGGTTAGGGAGCGTTCTCCCGTACCCTGGTGGCCGTTCTCATGCAGTCTCTCCTCTTTAGAAAGACCCATTCTTCTCCCTCCCCACCTATCCCTTTGGTGTAGGCTTGCCTACACACCTCTGTCCTCAGTCCTACATCTCCTCCCTTGGGTGGAGTGGTAGGGCTAACATTGTTCTCCTGCTGAGCTGGCCGCTCTTGGAGTGCCCTCTATCCCTCCCTTGGGTTACCACAGGCACCCGGCCACCTGCCGGCTCCCTGCCGCCAGGATGTTAGGAGTATCCACTCCTATCGTGAGTGCACTCTCTCCGGAAGGATAACGGAGGGGTATAGGATCTTACCCCTTCCATCCCTCCTTACCTTTCTCTCTTTCTATCCTGGTGCCGGTCCCTTGCCGCCTCTACTGCCGGCGATAACCGCCACTACCTCAGGTGACATTCTTTCATAAGATGCCTCCCCACCCTCTAAGATGTCAACCTTCCGTGTGCCGGAAGCTGCCGCCTTCCGTCGGCTTGCCGCCGACGTCCCACCCTTCGTTTTACCTGGTAGCAGCCGGCCAACTTTCGGAGTCGGCCACCCGCATGCCGGTAATCTAGGTACTGTATACGACAATATACACATACATCTTATGAATTGATCCAAGGCTCACCATGCCATCAGCCTTCGGCTGCCGGAGCTGCCGCCCCCTGCTGACGACCCGCCGCTGTGACGGCGGTCGCCACTATGGTATTATCCTTATAGATACTCAGTGTGTCTGTCTTGATGCCTTCCACCCTGCAGGACCGGCCTCCAATGTGCCGTCGGTCTACCGGCACCCTCATGAGACGTTAAGGGACATGCACCCCTTCCATGGCTGCCGGCAACATGCCGACAGTCAATATACTGCAGCCAGATGGCTTGGCCACTTACATATAGGTGTTGTCTTACCATCCAAGATTGTGGCTATGCTGTTTGTTTGCACATTACAAAATTCCAGCATACTCTGTGTATCTTAGTGCAGTTGATTGCCGGAACCTACATTTAATAAGGGGTTTATCCTATACCCCTTCACCCCAAGGGATCTGAGTGGTCTCAGACCCTATTACACTCTGCGGGCAATTTCTGTTAGAAGCCTAGCTTGGGTCACCCATATGGATTTCCCTCATTGTGACCTTCGGGCACAAAGGAATTGTCTACAGATAAGGTTACGGTAACCGGCTGGGCGGGACTCACAAGTACTGTATGTGTCTATCTACTTCCTTTCCCGCTCATTAATCTGAAGCATTAAAATGTTTTATAATTAAGTTATTCTTAATTTTAGATTAAGTTATCTTTAATTTTAGAGTAATGTAAGTCATTCTTAAGCCTTCCATGTACTCATGATCTCTTTCTTTTACAGGAGGAGTATATGAAGTGTGAGAGTAACTTCTGCGGGGTGAAGCGCCCGGACTTCTACGGGCACATGGCGTGCCGGACCCACGCCCCCTGCGCCGCCAAGAAAGACGACTTGAAGTATTGGGACCCGCAGAATTGTACAGTCTGCAAAAGTCTTCTTGTCGAGGCGTTCGACGATCCTCCTTCTGCGGAGGCAAGGGACATTGCTAGGGAGAAGCTACGCAAATGGGTGCGTGGCTTCCAGAAGAACGCCTTTGGACCGTATCTTCCCAACGAAGACTTGAGGGCCTTGCTTTTCCCAAAAGCATCGAAAGACTCAGTGGTCCCCCGTGATCAGATCCCCACCGTCCAGATCGTGGTGGAACCTGATGTCGTCATGGCTCAGTCCATGCATGATTGCCATCTTGATTCCCACAACGTGGAACGTATGTCGGAAGTGTCGGAAGGGACGGAGAGAAACTTCATGGGCGAGGAACTCGACTATGAGGAAGATCAGGTGGAATAACCTGATTCGGAGACCAAGGTAGCTCCTGCTCCCCCAGCAACTCCTGCACCGTCTGAGGAACCTGTTCCTTCGACTTCTGCCACCCCGGACCCTCTTCCACAGGCTACTCAAGAGGTCTTCAAGATGCTTGAAGCCCTCATGGAAAAGAAGCTACAAGAATCTCAGGAGCAATTCCGGATGACTCTTGTCAGCTTCAAGCAACCGAAAAGGACTTCGGTTAAGGACTTCCCTACCTGCTCGGAAGCTAACCCATGGAGATACGCCGAGCATATGCCAATTACAACTGGCAAAATTTACATTAGTGAAAGGGTTGGCTCTATATTGCTGGAAGAAGTGGAGTTCTTCCCAAATTTCGAGGCTTATCCGGACTGTTATGACCGGCTCAGGTCCGAACCAGCCTCAAAGGAGGAGACCGAACCAAAGGAAGTTATTGTGTTCGATCTCACGAAGGCCCAAGCTATGTTAGCTCAGGCGGTGAAGAGTAGGGGTTTCACTAACTCCAAGATGCCGGCGCTTAGTAAGAAGCATCCAACCTTCGTTGCGCCAAATTCTGCGACCTTCCCCTTCATCGAAAAGGCCTTCACAGCGGTCATAAAGGCAGTGGAGGAAGGGAAACCTTGCCCTGCACTGGAGGAGTGCAGACCCTTCTCCATTACTCTTCCCCCCGATGATAGGCACTGGAAAGACATCCAGTCGACCTTCACAGTAGGGAAACTAGAGCCTGACGTAGCCAGTCGTCAATTTAATGAGGACCTCCCAAGACTGAACAATCACCTCCTTCGTAGGGAACAGGATACGAAGGAGAGACTTGCCGCGTCGCTGTCCCACCAGGTACAGCTTGAGCTCATGGCCGGGGATACTAGAGTCCCGGACTTTTATATGGTCCTAGCTAAGTCGCACTTGGCGACTGTAACCAAGGACCTATATAGCTTCACTAGGGCTCGCAGAGCCTGTCATGAATTCGTGTTTGCTAACGCGACAGTGAAACACGAACCCCGGAGGCTGATTTCCTCCAATATCTGAGGCAAGTATCTCTTCCCATCTACCTTGGTGAAAGAGATTGTGGACAAAGCTGCCACGGAGAATAGGAACCTTCTCCATAAGTGGGGCATGTCCCGAAAGAGGAAGTCCTCTCAGGATGATGGCCCTCAGCCTAAGAGGAAGACTTCTTAGCCAAAACCCCAGCAACGTCAACAGAGACGACAGTTTCCGGGTCCCGCTACTCCCCAAGTGGCTACGCAGCCGCAACAGACCTTTCAGTTGGTCCCCCAACCGGTGGTGTCGCAGTCGCCGGTCTTCACCCCTGCATATGAGCAACACTCAACTACCTTTCGTCCCAGAGGTAGGGGCTCAGGCAGAGATTCTTCTCGCCGTCCCTCCAGAGGCAGAGGAGGAAGGGGAGCTAGCGGCCGAGGTGGCAAACCCTCGGGACACCAGAAGCAATGATGTGCTTCCGGTGGAAGGAAGACTCCGCCAATTCTAGGATCGTTGGACCTTTGATCAGCATCGTCAAGAAGGGACTAGGCTGGAGCTGGACTCAACCACCCCCAGCCTTCCAGCAATTCTTCCAACAGTTAACCCCCCTCCTGGAAGAATATGTCCTGGAACTCTTGAACAAGAAGGTGATCAGGAGGGTAAAGTCAACCAGGTTCCAAGGGAGACTATTTTGCGTTACCAAGAAAGACTCCGACAAACTCAGAGTCATTCTAGACTTATCCCCTCTCAACAAGTTCATTGCGAACAACAAATTCAAGATGCTGACTCTGCAACAAATAAGGACCCTTCTGCCTCAAAGGGCCTACACGGTCTCCATAGACCTGGCGGATGCCTACTGGCACATTCCAATGAATCATTACGCTTCCTCCTACCTAGGATTTCGACTCCAAAGGAAAAGTTACGCCTTCAGGGCCATGCCCTTCGGGCTCAACGTGGCTCCACGGATCTTCACCAAGCTGGCAGACGCAATCGTCCAACAGCTCCGTCTTCAGAGCGTCCAAGTGATGGCCTACCTAGACGACTGCTTAGTCTGGGCGACATCGCCCGAAGATTGTGTAAGAGCCTGCAACAAAGTCACCCAGTTCCTAGAGCATCTGGGCTTCAAGATAAACACCGAGAAATCTCCCCTCTCTCCAGCTCAGAAGTTCCAATGGTTGGGAATCCATTGGGATCTTCAGTCACACCGCCTTTCCATCCCACAGAAGAAAAGGAAGGAAATAGCAGGGTCTGTCAGAAGGCTTCTAAAATCCAAACGAATCTCAAGACGACAGCAGGAACAAGTTCTCGGCTCTCTACAGTTCGCCTCTGTGACAAACCCAGTATTTCGCGCACAGCTAAAGGATGCCGCGGGAGTCTGGAGACGTTTCGCATCCATCGCTCGAAGAGACCTCAAGAGACGGCTTCCAAACAGACTTCGTCTACTTTTAAAGCCGTGGTCGGAAGCAAAGGCCCTGAAAAGGTCCATTCCTCTTCAACACCCGCCTCCATCGATCAACATCCACACGGACGCTTCACTGGAGGGTTGGGGAGGTCACTCCCACCAACGACAGGTTCAAGGAACAGTCTCCCCTATTCAAGACGTTTCACATCAACATCTTGGAGGCCATGGCGGTTCTTCTCACCCTGAAGAAACTCTCCCCGCCTCCCTCAATCCACATTCGTCTGACTCTGGAAACTCGGTGGTAGTCAGATGTCTCAATCGTCAGGGCTCGAGATCGCCCCAGATAAATCAGGTACTTCCGATCTTTCGTTTGGCAGAAAAGAAGAAATGGCACCTGTCTGCAGTTCACCTACAAGGATTCCGCAACGTGACGGCGGACGCTCTATCAAGGACAAGTCCAATTGAGTCGGAATGGTCTCTAGACGCAAGGTCATTCTCCTTCATCTCTCACCAAGTCCCGGAACTTCAGATCGATCTCTTCGCGACGAGCGACAACAATCAACTTCCTCGATATGTGGCCCCGTACGAGGACCCCAAGGCAGAAGCAGTGGATGCTATGTCACTGGATTGGAACAGATGGTCCAGGATATACCTGTTCCCTCCTCCCAACCTTCTGCTGAAAGTCCTCTCCAAACTGAGAACCTTCAAAGGGACAGCGCCCCTAGTGACTCCCAAGTGGCCCCGGAGCAATTGGTACCCTCTGGTCCTGGAGCTGCAGCCCACGCTGATCCCCCTACCGGGCCCAGTTCTCTCTCAACAAGTACAGAAGTCGACTGTCTTCGCTTCATCACTGAAAGTCAGGGACCTTCATCTCATGATTATCTCTCCTTAGCCGCAAAGAAAAGGTTTGGAATCTCGAAGAAAAGCTTAGACTTCCTTGAGGAATACAAGACTGAATCTACAAGACGGCAATACGAATCTTCCTGGAGAAAGTGGGTCTCTTTCGTCAAGGCAAAAAATCCTGCGGAAATCACAATTGATTTTTGTATGTCCTTCTTCATTCACCTTCATGGACAAGGCTTAGCGGCCAACACGATTTCCACCTGCAAATCGGCTTTGACTAGACCACTCCTGTACGCCTTCCAGATTGATTTGTCCAGTGATATCTTCAATAAACTGCCAAAGGCATGCGCTAGACTACGCCCAGCACCTCCACCAAAACCTATCTCCTGGTCCCTGGACAAGGTGCTCCATTTTGCCTCTAACCTGGACAACGATTCGTGTCCTCTGAAAGACTTGACTCAAAAAGTTATCTTCCTTTTTGCTCTCGCCTCGGGAGCCCAAGTCAGTGAAATAGTGGCATTATCAAGAGAAGAGGGTCATATCCTGTTCGCAGATACAGGAGAGCTTACCCTCTTCCCTGATCCGACGTTTCTCGCTAAGAATGAACTACCCACCAAGAGATGAGGCCCTTGGAGAATCTGCCCCCTGAAGGACGATGTCTCTCTATGCCCAGTGGAGTGTCTTAAGGTCTATCTTCGAAGAACTTCAGACTTCGGTGGAGGACAACTCTTCAAAGGAGAAACATCGAGTAGCGACCTGTCACTGAAACAATTAAGAGCGAAAATCACCTACTTCATTCGCAGAGCGGATCCTGACAGTACACCCGCAAGTCATGATCCTAGAAAAGTCGCGTCTTCTCTGAACTTCTTCCAGAGGATGGATTTCGAAAGCCTCAAGAGCTTCACAGGCTGGAAATCATCGCGCGTTTTCTTCAAGCACTACGCAAAACAAGCGCATGAAGTTAAGCATTTCGTGGTTGCCGCAGGTAGTGTTATGAAACCTGCTGTTTAACTCTGCATAGAACAGTGAGTTACTTGGGACTTTAACTCTACGGGTGCCTGTGTTGACCCTTTTGTGATACAGTGATTTCATGGACAGTTAATGTTTCTAATACTGTTCTTACCAAGGTGAAATGTCATAGACTTTACATGAGTGCCACATGCCCTAGGGCATGATGTGTTTTCTTTGAAAAAGACCGACGTTCCTCAGGAACTTATCTTTCTAAAAAGTAAAATTTCTTTTCAGATTCAAGATTGAAGTCTTTATTTTCCATGTACATTATTCTTTTATTATTGTAAATAAACTCTATATTCATTATTGTAATTACTACCATAATGATCTGCAATCTTTGAAATAAAATGTCTATTTTATTCCATGTGCGTCTCTCTCCGCTCCTACTCTTTATCAAGAAATATACGATTGTTATAGTTTCATTTACCCCTTTTTTCTCTAGATAATGAGAAGAATAATATATGTAATTATGTTATATGCTCACTCATGCCTTGATAATATTCCTATTCGAATATTAACCTTTGTCCTGCCTTCGAGACTAGATTGCTCTCTCCTCCAGGGAGAGTAGTAAATGTTATTTACTTACCTATGCTTGATAATATTCCTACCTGAATATTAACCTTAGTCTTGTCTACGAGTCCGGCACGAACTCTCCCTAGGGTGAGTAGCTCTTCAATGATCGCTTCGAGATGTTCCTATTGTCCACCAGGACTTCCCTGCCAGGGGGGCAGGAAGCTAGTTCATTATAGAATCTCTGGTAAGGACATGTTCTATACCTCTGTTCGAAGCCCTTGGCACTTACATAAAAAGGGGGAAAAATTCCACGATACATTAATTCTCTGGTACACTTCCATCAGGACGTCATGGCTTGAGCCCAAAACACGGATTTTGAGCGAAGCGAAAAATCTATTTTTGGGTGAGATAGCCATGACGTCCTGATGGACCCTCCCGTCTATTCTAGTTCAGCCTTTCAGGCCACGCCCTGACCTGCTGTATCATGGAGATTAGCAGAAGCTGGGCTCAGGATGAGGACGGACGTGACGTCATTTAACAATGGCGCCCGTTTGTTTACGTCTCGAGTACCAAAAGCAGCCATGGATGAGTGTAACTGTGCAACGGCTCTTCAGTTACTCAACCACCTTTCCATATTGAAGTGTTAACTCTATATGGGGTGCAGATAGCTATGTGGCGTGTTAATACATACGTCACCTGTTGATATACGATATCCTAGAGGGAAACCTTTATGATACTCGCACCAGAAGTTAGAATTCTGTGATAACCTTTAGTTTAATTCTCTGGCAATATCCACTGTAGTTAAATATACCCAAGGAAGCTACTGAAGGAACCTTCCATCAGGACGTCATGGCTATCTCACCCAAAAATAGATTTTACGCTTCGCTCAAAATCCGTTTATTTGCGGAAGAACTAAAGTTAAATTCGTTGAAAACACGCTAAGATAGAAAAAATATATTTTCATATTGGATACCAGAGTTTGGTTGAAACTGTGATTTTACTACATAATTAACATTACCTCACTGCTCCTCTGTTACAGCAAGGAGCACATGAATTTGCTGCGCAACACCATCCACATGGGTCATTAATTCTGGAATATTTTTTACTTTCACATGAGCAACAGTAGCAGTAAATTTATAGAAAAACATGGGGCAACATCTCTAAAAACAAACAAAAACTTTCACTACAGTAAATGATGTGCTTCCAACGACTTTGATCTTTATTTCCACTGCAAATAGGCCGTCTACCGTCATGGAATCCCACTTCCCAACAGACACAGGTGAGAACCTGGGATTTTGGATGCGTGAAAACTGGACAAATCATGATTTTAAACTTTTGAGATTTATAAAAGGGTACAGAACCTTACAAACCCACCTAACCTAACCAAGTAGTTTCAAAGTCACAACCCCAGGTAATGATAGTCATGCTGGAATGGAAGGGTGGAGCAAATACTGTATGACTGTTATAGAACAACATCCAGAAAGCGAGCATAAATAATTGGAAGCTCGTGAAATGTTGCCCTGTCCTTATCTAGAATTATACCAGCTCGTGAAATGTTGCCCCGTCCTTATCTAGAATTATACCAAAGATCATAATCGGGTAAAATAAAAGCCAGCTAAGGTTTACGTCAAACGAGAAACATAACAGCTGGCAAAAGCGAATGTAAACAACCTATGAGTAGGAACTTATAATCATAGTAGCAAAAGTAAACAACGAACTTAAAAATAGACCGGATTTTAATCGATTGATACAAAAATTATTATTCCTCAGCCCCAGGTTATCACAGAGAAAAATATCAAAAGGCAACAATCGTCCATTTCTCATGCCGAACTATAGTTTCGCTAGAAATGAAAGTATATATTACCCTTTTATACTGTTTTGTATTTTCCTCCGGTTATTATAATTTCAAGAAGGTAATATATAGAGAAGAAAAGGCTTGTTTTACGTTTATATATCTATTCCCCAGTATGTTTTCCCCACCCAAAACCCCGAGTTCCCACTGGGGGTCCCCCATTATTGGAGGATATAGATGTATATATATTTCTGAAACTATTCATTTGCGACGGGAACGAGTGTCATTTTCGAAGAGAGCTTAATTTTTTCAATAAGAAAATGTAGTTGTTTTTCTAGGTTACATTGCCCTGCAATACACTACAATAAAACCCCCTTTTATAAAAGGGGGGAGGTTTAGGAAAATCTGGGAGGAAGACAAGAGTAGCGTGAGTTTGATCGTCGATATTTCGACTATTATTGATTTTCACTAAATTATCTCACTGGTATACCATTATATACATACATTCCTACATATTCTAGTAAAAATAAATTGAATATCAGTGATATCTTCATGCGGCCCTCTCCTAGACATTAACCTCGAGATGAATCAAGATTACAGTTAAAAAAAGGAAATAATGGCATGTAAAGAAACACATCGAAGAATGCTGCTATAACACAGAGGCCTCTAATTTGTTTCCGTTCTAGGCATGTTAAAACTAAATAGGACTAAATATTCACTATACAATACATTAGACTTTGACATGTAGTACATAAGATTTGGACCTGTAAAGTTACGCCATTTGTGAAAATGTCTTGGCCTATGACAGCAGACTCAAAACAGGGTAGGCCAATATCGCACACACCATATTTATATTTTTTTCTTTTTTGTTAAAAAATAACACTAAAGCCACTTTGATACACCCAAATTATATATCTAAATTAACGGTACCAACCTTTGAAAACTGTGGAATCGAAGAAGTCGTAGATAAGGAGGGGAATTCCTGGAACTGTTTTTCTCCTGCACATTGCAACAACCGGTGTTCTAATAACACACACACGTGTTACCAGATAGGTTTGTGTAAAAATCCCCAAAACTAGCTATAAAAAATCCCCCAAAACAACCCAATGTTTGTTGGGAATATTCCGTACAAGTTTCTGTGAAGAAGAAACAAAGATGGGTAAACCTTTATATTGTTGCACTTAGTTTGCTTGTGCTTATATGAATTATAGTGAGTAATTTCAATGTTAGTAAAGCCTACATGATGAGAAGAGAATATATTTGTGGAAATAGGGATTTTTGGGTTGTTGTTGTTGGGGTATTAAAGCCAACACTTGTTGTTGGCACGGGCCTTTCCCTTGGTTAGGAAAAGGCCCGTGCCAACAACAAGTGTTGGCTTTAATACCCCAACAACAACAACCCAAAAATCCCTATTTCCACAAATATATTCTCTTCTCATCATGTAGGCTTTACTAACATTGAAATTACTCACTATAATTCATATAAGCACAAGCAAACTAAGTGCAACAATATAAAGGTTTACCCATCTTTGTTTCTTCTTCACAGAAACTTGTACGGAATATTCCCAACAAACACCCAAAAATCCTTAAATCAAGAGATAAATTCCCAAATCTAGGGATAAACTCCCATGGCTGGC
>NC_090744.1:110583408-110598408 GCF_036898095.1 Palaemon carinicauda | reverse complement strand
ATATAAAGGCTATATCTGAGAATAGCCTGTTAGCAGGAGAGAATTAAGAGGGAGGCAGAGAATTAGATGGCGACATAAGGTGGAGAATGATATGGAGAGAAGAGGGTTGATGAAAGATGATGCCTTTGATAGAAAAAAGCATTGGAGAGAGCGCATTAGGCAACCGACCCTTTAATATACGGTTAACGGTGGGAAAGAAGAAGTTCTGTTTGGATTTAAGATACAAAAAGTTTATGGATACCCCGACATTAATTAAGAAACATTAATTAATGAAAACTATAAGATTCTTCGAAATGAAGAATTCTAAGATTAATATTGAAATACTTATAGGATTTTGCACAAGGCTTCACAGAATTTCATGACCCGTCTCAAATTTTCCTAATACATTTTAAAGTTCGCGAATGCTACCTTGCAATATGATTGACATCTGTTCTTCAAGGAACGTTATCTTATGTCTAAAGAAAAATATATTTAGTCTCTGGATTTGAAATTTATATGGACAAGAAAATTTTTTTTTACTATTATATAGAAATCAAACGGAAAAGATTGACGATTAGAAAAAAGATTAAAAATTTCGGTTTTTTTTTATTGTTGCTAAAAGAATGTGATGAATAAAACTTATAAAAAGTCTTCGTTTCAAAAAAAAAAAATAAATAAATAAAAAAAAAATCCAAATCTTTTTTCATGTAACGTCAGAACAAAAGCAAAAATACAACAGGTTCATAAGAAACGTACAATCAAAAACGAGTTTTTCTATCAGAAAATCCCTCTCTTTTTCATTTTTCTATCAATCGGACGTGTCTGAGTGAGAACACTTTTCGATGGATTCGTGTGTGAAGGGAATTTGTAGCCATAGGTCCCGACAGCAAAGGACCAACTGTCGTGTGTTTGTTTGTGTTTGCGTGGGTATGTTTGTTTTAATCTACATGCGTTTGTTTGTTGGTGCACTTTTGGAATGAATGTTCCCGTAACTGAGATATTTTTCGTTTAGTTGTATTATACTATATGGAAGTGCTTGGTTATAAAAAGTTATTAGCACAGCATTAATGTTATGATATTGATGGTATATGAACAGGGTTATGATAGATAGATAGATAGGTAAACGTAAGATAGATAGGTAAATGTAACATAGATAGATGGACAGACTAGATAGATAGATAGATAGATAGGTAATTGTATGATAGATAGATAGGTAAACGAGAGATAGATAGGTAAATGTAAGATAGATAGATAAATGTGAGATATATATATATATATATATATATATATATATATATGTATATATATATATATATATATATATATATATATATATATATATATATATATATATATATATATATATATATATATATATATATAAATAATTGTAATATAGATAGATAGGTAAACAAAAGATAGATAGGTAAATATAAGATAAATGTGATATATATATATATACATAGATAGATAGATAGATATATATATAGATAGATAGATAGATAGATAGATAGATAGGTCCAGGAGGAAACTTGTAACAACAGTGACCTACCACTTAGCCACGAAGAAAGATACAAGTCAATGACAATTCTTCTGTACTAATACCTGTCGAATTCAGGTTCCGCCTAGGGCTCTGATCCCGAGGTCTGTAAGAGAACCCAGACATTAATGTAACAAAAATATATGGCTTATTTGAATACGAAAAACCCGTTTAAATGTGCAAAATTTATCATTAATCGAATGCCAAGTAGAAACATACCAATTAGCTACGATGGTGAAGATGGGTTGATTTCAATTCTAAGTAAAAAAAACCTCAATTCGACAGGTAAAAGTACAGAAGAATTGTCATTGACTTTTATCTTTCTTCGTGGCCGGAGTGGTATGTCACTGTTGTTACAAGTTTCCTGGACCAGAGTTTGATTCCCGGCCGGTCAGAGGCCATTGTCTTTATTGAGTGGTTCCGCCTGAAGCTCTGATCCCGAGGTCAGTAAGAGAATCCAAACATTAACATATTAAAAACATATGGCTTATTTGGATATATATATATATATATATATATATATATATATATATATATATATATATATATATATATACATATATATACATTTATATATATATATGTATATATATATATATATATATATATATATATATATATATATATATATATATATATATATATATATACAAGATCGCGCTTAGCTCTCTTTCTATTTTAAACTGCTCAGAAATTCTTATTACAAATTCCTATCTACCTTAATGTTCTTAGTGTTCATAAAGTGTTTTATTTTAATTGTTCATTACTTTTGTTTTAATTAATTTATTTCCTTATTTCATTTCCTCACTGAAATATGTGTTTTGATGTTATTACTGTTTAAAGAAATATTTTAATTGTTCATTATTTCTCATATCGTTTATCTATTTCTTTATTTTCCCTGTTGGAGACCTTGGGCTTATAGCATCTTGCTTTTCCAACTAGGTTGTGGCTTAGCTAGTAGTAGTAGTAGTAGTAGTAGTAGTAGTAGTAGTAGTAGTAGTAGTAATTATAACAACAACAACAACGATGATAATAATAATAATAATAATAATAATAATAATAATAATAATAATAATAATAATCTCTTAGATTAAATGGAAATATTTAGATTATATGCAATGTTGCATACACGAGTCTTTATTTGGTCTACTGGATACTCTAATCTAGTTTTACATTCTATTTAATTAAAAGAATTTAAAAAAAAAAATAGTAAATATACCTTTGATGAAGTTATAACGCAAATTAATATAAAACCTAAATAGACCTTTATACAATCTAAAAATCCATAGATGTTTCCTAAGTTTGTTGCATTAATTTATATTAGTTATTACAACTGTTACAATATAATTATTCCTTATTAAAAAATTTGAAAAGATTGTTTTACTAAAGTACAATATCATGAAAACTACAAGCAGTTGTTTCAAGACATAAAACAAAACAATTATGGTTTTTTTTCTTTCTCTTTTTTTTACTTCCAAATATCACCATTGTTTATAAAACATACGAAATTCCATATCGGTAAAAAGAAAGGATATTTTAGATATATTTTCAAAGTGTTATTATTTTCACGTATCAAAGGAAAGGTTTTAAATATATTTTCAGTGTTATTATTTTTATGTATCACATGATATTTTTCATCGGTAACCTAAACAGATATATATACAAAAATATACTTTTTTTATTTATATTTTGTTGTAGAAACTTCATCTATGCACTGACACCTTCTAACCCATTGATAAATATTAATTTCCACTTACACATTGACCATAGAAATTTATTTTCAAAATAATTTGGAAATCTATTGATCACATAAACTATATTTATTTAAACAGACTCAAGTAATGTGTAACAATATATAAATGCTGTGATCTAGATTTTGTAAGTAATCAGTGTATGAATATTGTTAGGTTCGTTGTCTAAGTTTGTGGATGATATCTGTTGTTTATGTTTGGGTAAGTCACGTGACCAGAGTCTTCCGATTTCTCCCCCGCTCTCCAAATGTTGACTCGTCAATGCCGTATAACCAATGTGACCAGGGACCCGCTTATAGATGGGACAATCCCGCCTTTTCAACGTCTGTTCCGGTTTTTTTTATAAATTATCAAAATGTCCAACTTTTTTAAAGTTATCAAAATGTCCCGCTTTTGTTAGTTATCAAAATGTCCCGCTTTAGAGTTATCAAAATGTCCCGCTTTTTTTAAAGTTATCAATATATCCCGTTTTTTTTTTAAAGTTATCAAAATGACCAGCTTTTATTTTACTTTTGTGAGTCTTGTTCCGCTTTGCTCACGTTTGTTCCACTTTTTTTTTTGTGCTACAGAAACAAAAGTGTCCCCATTTGACAGAATAGTAATGATATTTTGTTTAATTCTGCCATTCCAGTGAAAAGTATGATTATTAAAGGTAAGTAGAATTTTTTTTTTTGGATTGATTCTTGGATTCTCATACACACACACACACACACACACACATATATATATATATATATATATATATATATATATATATATGTATATATATATATATATATATATATATATATATATATATATATATATATGTGTGTGTGTGTGTATATATATATATTTATATGTATGAAATATCCCGCTTTTGAAAGAAAAAATCTGGTCACATTATGAAATAACTTGTTTAATAAACTCAGCTTATCAATAAGAACACGTAACTTAATAAAAATATACTTCTGTTAACAGTATTTTCTTTATTTCTCATTTTATTTAGGTAAATGATGGTTGAGTTAAATAGTCCGGATTAATTTCGATATAAGCATATTTTACATTACCGAGGATTGTGTAAATATGAAATGGCTGAATATGATATCACAAAAATCTTATTTACGAGGTCATCGTCATAAACTAGGTTAATCCAGAATCAAAATTAATTATCATGATATAATCATGGTTCTATTCATAAAAGAAAAAATGTATATATTTTCGATTTGGTGGTATCAATCATTGGAATTTTCTGGATATCTAGCCACACATTAAACATAATATTTCTAAAGATTTTTTGGGATTTAATATTGACCTACTACTACTACTACTACTACTACTACTACTACTACTATTATTATTATTATTATTATTATTATTATTATTATTATTAATAATAATAATAATAATAATAATAATAATCCTTTAATTTTGGCATTATTTATATCATAACCAAAATCTATTTAGATTCAATTAGCAGCTTATGAAACCTTTACCCAATGAATAGAATGGTTTAGGTTTTAAAGACTGCTCATGAATGGCAGAGACAAGAGACAGTGACGATGCCCTAGAGTATGTCGATATACACATATGATCAGCACCCAAGTCCCTATCCAACCAAGCTTGGCCCAGGGAAAACCAGCCAATGGCTGCTGATGACTCAGCAGGTAGAACTATGGGTTCCCCCAGAAGCTCCAATTCTTAGCTCACAAGGATGGTGAGCTTAAAGACACTACAATAAACTATAGAGCTTGAGCGGGACTCGAACCCCAGTCCGGCGAATGCTAGGCAGGAACGTTTCCAGTAAAGGTTAAAGCGTCTGGTTCCAATACCAGTTTCATCAAAATTGATGCCCGCCAGAACGTCAGCCGGGCAAGCACACTCCCCTAATGTGGTGCCCAACCACAGCAGTGGCCTCCTAATTCACAGCTTAAACTCACGGTCCAGGCTGGGATCGGTCTGCTCCCTTGCAAATGCTAGGCGAACACGTTACTACTGTAACAGCCAGAAGGCTTACATTCAACTAAAACGAAGGAAAATCCAAGTTTTTCATAATACCGCCGAACGATCTTGTAAAAGTAAGAAGAAAGAAAAAAAAATATCTCGGAAAAAATCTTTCTCTTTTTCCCTTTTAAAAACAATGCCAAATGAAAGCCGTAAAAACCTACGGGAAAAATACTGTCCCTTTTTTAGAGGAAAGAAAAACATGTACAAAACGCCATCGCCACACTAAATTCTTCCAATCAGGGACTGGGTTTTTTATAAAGCAAAATTCTTTCTCTTTTGTTACAAAGGCAATTGTGTAGGTGATGGGGCAGGAATTTTTTTTTTTTATTATTTTTTTTTTTTTACCTTTTTCCAGCATTTGTATACTAATGTTTACTAATTTGTAAAATCAGTTACACTTCCTATCATCTTCACAGCACGCACACGTCCGACAAAGCTGGGGAAACCCTTTAAAGGTTTAAAGTCCGCTCATGAATGGCAGAGTCAAGGGACATTGACATTGCCCTAGCAAGAAGGAGAATGCCCTAGAGACTGACCATATATATCATATGACCAGCACTCAAGCACCCTCTTAACCCAAGCCAGGACCAAGGAGGGTCAGGCAATGGCTGCTGATGACTCAGCAGATAGACCTATAGGTTCCCCTAAAGTCCCCATCCTTAGCTCACAAAGATGGTGAGGTTGCAGCGACCAAAGAAACTAAAGAGTTTGAGCGGGACTCGAACCCCAGTCAGACGTTACCAATCAGGAATAGTATTACTCCTCCAAAGGGAAACCCTTTCTTCTTTTCCACCGTTGTCCCTCCATTAAGGGGTCGGTTGCCTGATGCGCCCTCTCCAATGCCTTCTATCAAAGGCATCCTCTTTCCAAAAAACTTCTCTCCATATCATCCTTCACCTTATCCCGCCATCTAATGCTTCCCTTTCGATCTTCTGTCCTAGTAGGTTCCTTCCAAGCCCTCCTACTCCAAAGAAGAGCTTAAACTAGATCCATATCTCATTCAAAAGCCAGTCAATTGTTACTAGTCACAATGATTTTGTATTCTATCAGGTAATGAAGTATATTCCTTGTTAGTAAATGGCATTTCATTGGATTCTGTTCAACCTTTACATGAGGAATCTGTTTACATGAGGAACCTATTTTGAAGGAATATATTTTGAAGGAATATATTTTGAAGGAATCTATTTTGAAGGAGTCTACTTTGTAGTAAGGATTACTACCATGTAGCTTTATAGCATTTTTTGTATTCTGCATATGGTTACGTTCAGGAAAAGCACTTGCCTGTTTTTCTTATCATAATACGCCACTATTTGTAAGGTATCTATGCGAACAAAAATCAGAGGAGCCTGCTAACCAAGGCTAATCAATCCAACCCCTTATCTTTAACAAAAAAATAAATCCTCCTTTGATAAATAAATGTACCTTTACCAAATATATGAATGCCTCTTTACTAAATAGATGAATGTCCCTTTAATAAATATATAATTACCCTTTTAACAATCAATTAAATGCTCAGTAAATAAATAAATAAATAAATAAATTATTATTATTATTATTATTATTTCTAGCTATACTACAACCCTAGCTGAGAAAGCAGGATGCTATGAGCCTAAGGTAAGGGCTCCAACAGAGAAAAATAGCCTAGTGAGGAAAGTAAACAAGGAAATAACCCCGTATTTTCGACGCCAGAGGGAATGTCAGACCTTTATTTGATTACACCACATAAAAAAGTTAGTGCGTTCTACTCGCTTTGGAATCACGTTGCTTCAGTCGTCAGTCCTCTCATTTGGGCCATTGTTATGAGTATCCTTAAAATCAGGTTTTTCTAATAATAAATTGAAAAAGGTTTTGAGCAGAATTCCTTAAAGATTTTCTCACACTAAACTAATTGCGTCGGTTGCGTTTTTATATGTAATTAATGACGGGAATTTAATTCCCTGGATTTGAGTATATAATGAGTATATAAAGTATATATAGATAAGTGTATATATATATGTATATATATATATATATATATATATATATATATATATATATATATATATATATCAATATATATATATATATACATATATATATACACACATATTTATATATATAATATATATATATATACACACACATATATATATATATATATATATATATATATATATATATATATATATATATATATATATATAACTTTCCTGTCACGCGTACGGGGAGAGAAAGTAGACATACCCTGGGTAAAGAGAGTACCCCGAAAGGTACACTCAGAAACCACACTCTCCCACAAATTGCTGAACCAACAGCTTGTAGTTAGGAAAGGGGGAAGAGGGGGGAAAGGTTGTGTCTATGTGTGTACGTGTGCGTGCATATCTATCTAAATATTTAGACGTCCATTTTGACGGGTCGAGTACACTATTACTACTACTACTACTACTACTAATAATAATAATATATATATATATACATATATATATATATATATATATATATATATATATATATATATATATATATATATATATATATATATATATATATATATATTACCAATTTAGTAATTGAGAAAATATTATAATAATTTCTTCATACTTTTATGCAGTCTCTAATAAAATATACATTTCTGTTAGGATGAATAAATAAAATTCACTATGACTCCTTCCTTCAGGTAAAGGACCCTTTCCTGAAGGTTATTAATCATTCAAAATATTTTCATCATTTAAAATATTCTAAGTAACGACCATTACCTAACAAAGGCAATCATTTTACAAAAGACAGCAATGGCCTTTTTAACATCCTCATAATCGTATTTTTCACCTTTTATCATCTTTTACTTTTACCTGGTCCCATTTGCTGGGAGGTTTTGTATTGCTCAATTTTTTCTAGGGAGATGAGATGGGATTCTATTGTTTGGTCTACAGAAGGAAAGATAAGCAAATTTGTTTTGTTTTGTTTTTCTTGAAGAAAAATAAACAACATATTTATTATTATTATTATTATTATTATTATTATTATTTTTATTGTTGTTGTTATTATTATTATTATTATTATTATTATTAGTAGTAGTAGTAGTAGTAGTAGTAGTAGTAGTAGTAGTAGTAGTAGTAGTAGAATTATCATTATTATTATCATTATAATTATCATTATTATTATTATTATCATTATTATTATTATTATTATTACTGGCTAAGCTATAATCCTAGTAGGAAAAAGCAAAATACTATAAGACCAAGGGGTCCAACAGGGAAAAATAGTTCAGTGAGGAAAGGAAACAAGGAAATAAATAAACTGCAAGAAAAATAATGAAAATTAAAATAAAATATTTTCAGAACAATAACAATATTGTAATAGGTCTAACATATATAAACTATAAACACTTAAAAAATAAAAGGAAGAGAAATGAGATAGAATAGTGTGCCTAAGTGTACCCTCAAGCAAGAGAACTCTACCCAAAGGCAATGGAAGACCATGGTACAGAGGCTATGACACTACCCAGGACTAGAGAACAGTGGTTTGACTTGGGTGTGTCCTTCTTCCAGAAGAGCTGCTTACCATACCAAAACTAAAAGTTTAAAAGGTTTAAAGGCCTCTCATGAATGGCAGAGGCAAGGGACAGTGACATTGCCCTATCAATCAGGACAGTGCCCTAGAGACTCACCATATATACATATGATCATCGCCCAAGCCCCAACTCCACCCAAGCTAAGACCAAGGAGGGTTAGGCAATGGCTGCTGATGAACTCAGCAGATAGACCTATAAGCTCCCCAAAACCCCCCACCCTTAGCTCACAAAGATGGTAAGATTGTAGTGACCAAAGAAACTAACGAGTTTGAGCGGGACTCGAATCCCAATCTGGGGCTTACCAGTCAGGGACATTACCACACCGTCTACCACAACCCTTAATGTGTGGCTGTTTTCCTCTTAGTATGGGTATACCCTTACTAAGAGGAAAATAGCCACTGAATAATTACAGTGCAGTAGTTACCCCTTTGACCCAAGAACGTTTAAACGATGCTCATGAATGGCAGAGCCAAGGGACAGTGACAAAGCCTTAGCAATCAGGACATCAGCACAAAAGCCTCCTCTTCACCCAAACTAGGACCAGGGAGGGCCAGGCGATGTCTACTGATGATACCAACCAAACACGACATTCTTAGCTCACAATAGTGGTGAGGTTGCAGACACTACAAGAAACTATCGAGCTTGAGTGGGACTCGAGCCCCAGCCCGGCATTTCACCAGCAAGGACATTTCCAATAGCCCACCATAACCCATACTCACTTTACTTATTACGTCCAGGTAACTTTTATTATTATATTTCATGGATTTTTTATTTCAACAACGAGGACTTTCATATAGATTAAAGTCCTAGTTCTTGAAAGAGGGAAGTCACATAAAAAAAAGAAAAAAAAAAAAACCATTAAAATTTCGGATGCAAATTATTACCTCAATCTGTTTTGCTTATATATTGCTTTAAAACATTCTCTTTGAAGCCGTTCTTTTCTTTTTATGCAATACTAATGTGCACGACCCGTCAAAAATACGAATAAAACATTTTTGTTTTTAAATAGATATAAAGGATCACGCGCACAGATTCAACCCTTCCCACCTCCTTCCGCTTTCTAAACTACAACACGGTACCCCTTCTCACCAGGATATGACTACTTCCTTTCCCCTTATCTGAGGGACATGGAGAGACCGAGTATTCATACGTTTGCTAATGCCTCTCAGCGTGACAAGAAAGAAATATGTACTGTATATATAGCCAGACACTTGCTCAGACTCATTTGGCTAATAGTATCTCGCTTTTCCAACTAGGGTTGTAGCTTAGCTTGTAATAATAATAATAACAACAACAACAACAACAACAACAACAATAATAATAATAATGATAATAATAAAGGTGAGATTCTTTAAAATATTGTTGGTCCAAAATTATCTGTGAAACATCTCGAGTCTGGTTATATCCAAATGCTTATTTTAGAACGTATCCTAACCTATACAAAACTTATTTATAAAATATTCCTTCAGTCACTCTAATTAAAATTAGTTATTTAATTATCTTCCCTCAAAAATCACCTCAAAAAGAAAAAAAAAAATTGCAGAGCGTAATAAGTCCATCAGAGGCCAAATCGTATTAGGCGAACATAACTCCAAAGTATCGGTTATAATCCCGGCTAATATTTTCCCATTATAGGTCATCATTCATCATTGGCTCCTGCAGCTTTGGGTATAAGAGGATTAGCTTTAGACGACAGTGGACAGAAAAAAAGAGGCTCTCGGTAATTATGTATTAAAAAACTCCGAAGCATTCGGCCGATAAATGACTTTTTTTTCGTACAGATCAGCCACGTGGGGTCTTGTCACTTTTGAAAGCCTATAATGAAATTACTCCGCAGCTAGAGTTCATATTCTCTAATGCATTCCAGACAGGTCTGGTACGTTTGTTTGTGTGTTTGTGTGTGTGCAGGTGTTTGTGAAATGACATGAGTGAAAGGTGCTTATGAGTTATTACTTTGTACTTAGGTTTCTGTGATATACAATTAAACTAAATGACTTATCTGCTTAGTTAGTTACCTGGTTTGCGATGATAGGAACATACATCTGAGAGCTTTATTCCTTTTATCGTCTCTGTCTCTCTCTCTCTCTCTCTCTCTCTCTCTCTCTCTCTCTCTCTCTCTGCATATGTGTATGTATGTATGTATATATACATATATAAATCTATATATATATATATATATATATATGTATATATATAAATGTATATACATATACATATATATATATATATATATATATATATATATATATATATATATATATATATATATACAGAGAGAGAGAGAGAGAGAGAGAGAGAGAGAGAGAGAGAGAGAGAGAGAGAGAGAGAGAGAGAGAGAGAGAGAAAATTTTATTGTTGTAATGGATCATTCAACGTAGCGTAGGACAGGATCCTGGTACAATTATAGACGTGTCCATCACCATTACCATCCTCACACCGAGTTGGACAATCTATAACAAAACCAACAAGGCTATTCTTCAAATACACGCAGACACATACACACATACGCACACTATATATATATATATATATATATATATATATATATATATATATATATATATACATATACATATATTAATAAATATATATATATATATATATATATATATATATATATATATATATATATATACAGTATATATATATATATATATATATATATTATACAGTATATATATACATATATATGAATATATACTGTGTATATATATACATCATACATATACCAAAGGCACTTCCCCCAATTTTGGGGGGTAGCCGACATCAACAAGAAACAAAACAAAAAGGGGACCTCTACTCTCTACGTTCCTCCAGCCTGACCAGGGACTCAGCCGAGTTCAGCTGGTACTGCTAGGGTGCCACAGCCCAACCTCCCACATTTCCACCACAGATGAAGCTTCATACTGCTGAGTCCCCTACTGCTGCTACCTCTGCGGTCATCTAAGGCACCGGAGGAAGCAGCAGGGCCTACCGGAACTGCGTCACAATCGCTCGCCATTCATTCCTATTTCTAGCACGCTCTCTTGCCTCTCTCACATCTATCCTCCTATCACCCAGAGCTTTCTTCACACCATCCATCCACCCAAACTTTGGCCTTCCTCTTGTACTTCTCCCATCAACTCTTGCATTCATCACCTTCTTTAGCAGACAGCCATTCTCCATTCTCTTAACATGGCCAAACCACCTCAACACATTCATATCCACTCTAGCCGCTAACTCATTTCTTACACCCGTTCTCACCCTCACCACTTCGTTCCTGACCCTATCTACTCGAGATACACCAGCCATACTCCTCAGACACTTCATCTCAAACACATTCAATTTCTGTCTCTCCATCACTTTCATTCCCCACAACTCCGATCCATACATCATAGTTGGTACAATCACTTTCTCATATAGAACTCTCTTTACATTCATGCCCAACCCTCTATTTTTTACTACTCCCTTAACTGCCCCCAACACTTTGCAACCTTCATTGACTCTCTGACGTACATCTGCTTCCACTCCACCATTTGCTGCAACAACAGACCCCAAGTACTTAAACTGATCCACCTCCTCAAGTAACTCTCCATTCAACATGACATTCAACCTTGCACCACCTTCCCTTCTCGTACATCTCATAACCTTACTCTTACCCACATTAACTCTCAACTTCCTTCTCTCACACACCCTTCCAAATTCTGTCACTAGTCGGTCAAGCTTCTCTTCTGTGTCTGCTACCAGTACAGTATCATCCGCAAACAACAACTGATTTACCTCCCATTCATGATCATTCTCGTCTACCAGTTTTAATCCTCGTCCAAGCACTCGACAATTCACCTCTCTCACCACTCCATCAACATACAAGTTAAACAACCACGGCGACATCACACATCCCTGTCTCAGCCCCACTCTCACCGGAAACCAATCGCTCACTTCATTTCCTATTCTAACACATGCTTTACTACCTTTGTAGAAACTTTTCACTTCTTGCAACAACCTTCCACCAACTCCATATAACCTCATCACATTCCACATTGCTTCCCTATCAACTCTATCATATGCTTTCTCCAGATCCATAAACGCAACATATATATATATATATATATATATATATATATATATATATATATATATATATATATATATATATATATATATATGTATATATATATATATATATATATATATGTGTGTATATATATATGTGTGTGTGTGTGTGTGTAGTATATCCAATCATGTATACAAATATACCAGTCTCATCATTCTAAAGACACGTAATGTCAATATAACAAACTCAGTCAAATTCTAAATGCCATCATTGTTGTGTACACAAACAATACATTCTGCAAAGATAAACACATATTCAAAGTTGATAAGAACACCAAAATCCTTAATTCAAACATCTGTGCCAATAAGCAATTGCCGAGATAAAACCTGCAAAGATATAACATCAACACCCGAAGGAATAAAAGAGATACAGAAAGCGCAGCTTTCAACATTTGATAAGCGTCCAATGACGAGGCGCCATGTCAAAACCGGGTCGTACTCCTCTGAAATTCATGACAGCTTTATGCATAACCCCATCGGCCCGATGCTGAAAGAGAATCCATTTATTTTTCAACACTGTTTTTTGATGGAAGTACAATGCGCCTAAATCCATTTGGGTTTGGAGCAACTTAGCGAAGGCTGTGAAGCCTTTGATGAATTTGTTATATTCTGATTTTTAATGCCTGTTGGTACTATGAAAACCGTTTTGTTTATTTGATTCGAGTTCTATCGAGGACAAACTTCAATATGCGACACTGGTTGATTTGTTTTCGACAAAATTGTTTTTCAATGTGGTTTATTTCTTCGGAGCGTAGCAGTTAATAAATATACTGTAACAATATACTGATTTTTTTTTTTTTTTTGTATTTTATTTAATTTGTGTGAACAATATGATAGAATAAAAATTCTTTATAATTATGTGTTATACATTTTCTAATCTATGGTTTATCTTGAATCGATCCGAAAGAGTGAAGGCTAAAGCATCTGCATATATGTGTATAAGTTTGTGTGGATGTAGAGTATTTATAAGTTTGTGTGGATGTAGAGTATTTATTAGTTTGTGTGGATGTGGAGTATTTATAAGTGTGTGAGGAGGTGGAGTATTTATAAGTTGGGTGGATGTGGAGTATTTATAAGTTTGTGTGGATGTGGAGTATTTATAAGTGTGTGAGGATGTGAAGTATTTATAAGTTTGTGTGGATGTGGAGTATTTTTTAAATTAGATGAGGAAATTTCACAGAGAAATTTCAATACTTATTGGGAAAATAACTTTTATAAAAGTCAGAAAAAAAAAAAATTCGGAATAGAATTTCTACTATCAAGAATTTAAAAAAGAATTCCCACAAATGGGGCCACTTAGGAATTCAAAAGAATTAGTTAATTCTATCTCGTAAACAACGACTTAAGAAATTCAATGGATTAGTTAATATTTTCTTTTAAATAATTACTTCTAATGAATTAGTTGATATTATATTTTAAACAATCACTCAAGAATTTCAATGAATTAGTTAACAACATTTTTAAACATTCACACAGGAATACTAATGATTTAGTTAATATTCTTATTATCTATTAAACAATTACTTAAGAATTTCAAAGAATTAGTTAATAACATCATCTATTAAATAATCACTTAGTAATTCCAATGAATTAGTTAATAACATCATCTTTTAAACAATTATATAAAAATTTCAAAGAATTAGTTAATAACATTATCTATTAAATAATCACTTAGTAATTCCAATGAATTAGTTAATAACATCATCTTTTAAACAATCACTTACGAATTTCAATGAACTAGTTAATAAAATCAACTTTTAAACAATCACGTAAGCATTCAAATGAATTCGTTAATAACACTATTAAATAAACATAGTAATAATCTTCCTTCGAATTATCCCTTGAGATAATTTTCCATCGAATTTCTCATTGGAATCTATCCAGAAATAATCTCTCAGAAATAATCTCCCAGAAATAATCTCCCCAAGGCAAATGCTTCCATTTTTCCACTTACATCACATACAAGAAATGAAAGAAGAAACGAATGTCCTTTGATAACAGGACAGGAAACTAGCCCACGGCTTTTCCACCGTCAGGAAGGATCCATCAGGACTTCACAAAGGACTCCCATCAAGGAGAAGGAGGACACACCAATCTCTGCT
>NC_090744.1:110576627-110577908 GCF_036898095.1 Palaemon carinicauda | reverse complement strand
CGTACTCCTCTGAAATTCATGACAGCTTTATGCATAACCCCATCGGCCCGATGCTGAAAGAGAATCCATTTATTTTTCAACACTGTTTTTTGATGGAAGTACAATGCGCCTAAATCCATTTGGGTTTGGAGCAACTTAGCGAAGGCTGAAGCCTTTGATGAATTTGTTATATCTGATTTTTAATGCCTGTTGGTACTATGAAAACCGTTTTGTTTATTTGATTCGAGTTCTATCGAGGACAGACTTCAATAGGCGAAATTGGTTGATATGTTTTCGACAAAATTGTATTTCAATGTGGTCTAATTCTTCAGAACGCAGCAGTTAATAAATATACTGTAACAATACACTGAAATTTTTTTTTTTTTGTTATCTAATTTGTGTGAACAATACAAGAGAATAAAAATTCTTTTTTAATTATATGTGTTATACATTTTCTAATCTATGGTTTATCTTAAATTGATCCAAAAGCATGTAAGCTGAATAAGCTACACATATGTGTATAAGTTTGTGTGGATGTGGAGTATTTATAAGTTTGTGTGGATGGGGAGTATTTATAAGTTTGTGTGGATGTATAGTAGTTTATAAGTTTGTGTGGATGTGGAGTATTGTTGAAATTTATTGAGAGAATTTCACAAGGAATTTAAATACTATTTGTGAAAATAACCCTATTTAGACGTCAGAAAAAAATATTTTGGAACAGAATTTCCACTATCAAGAATTCAAAAAGAATTCCTATAAATGAAGTGACTCGAGAATGCCAATGAATTAGATAATAAGATTAACATTTTAAAAATTCACTTGAAAATTCCAATAAATAAGTTATTAACTATCTGTTAGACAATCACTTAAGAATTCCAATGAAATAGTCAATAACATGATCTATTAAACAATCACTTAAGAATTTCAATGAATTATTTAATAACATTACCTATTAAATAATATAAATAATAATTCCAATGAATTAGTTATAAACATCATCTTTTAAAAAGTCACTTAATAATTTCAATTAATCAGTTAATAACTTTATCTTTTGTACAATCACTTAAGAATTTCAATGAATTAGGTAATAACATCTTTTTTTTTTAATTCACTTAAGAATTCTTATTAATTAATTAATAACATCATCATTCTAAAAATTCACATAATAATTCCAATTAATGAGTTAATAACATTATCTTTTAAACAATCACTTAAGAATTTCAATGAATTAGTTAATAACATTATCTATTAAACAACTTACTTAAGAATTCCAATGAATTAGTTAATAACATTATGTTTATA
>NC_090744.1:110564127-110571627 GCF_036898095.1 Palaemon carinicauda | reverse complement strand
AGGCTAATTGCTTATGGAGCCTTAGTATACTTTATCATACTCCCCGGTTGCTTTCTTTTCTTCGGAGAAGGTATGCAATCCCTTTCCCTCTGTTTAAGCCTTGGGCTTATCCCTAAGTGGTTTTTTCAGAATTTATTTTCAATAAAACTATACTAGGGTGTTACTGTACCTTCCTGTTCCAGCAAAGTCTGGTTCAAAGAGGGACAGAACAACAGAGTTTTTAGTCTGAGTCCGTGTTGTCTGGCTTGGGGCAGAGTCTCCCTCGCTGACCTAACACTTACAAAGGGAGCTTAGCTCCCTTAGGTCACTATCGAAGGTTTCTGTAGTTATGATTCCTTCTTGTGTGATCGACCAGACTAAGTCCTGTTGCTGTTCTCGGGGAGGATAAAATCTTCCCTTGGGAGTAGCAACGCCTTCCTTGCTTTGGTGCTCTGGAAGCTGGCAGGTATTATACTACTGTGCTGGCCCTTTCCCTTAGATCTCCCTTAGGCTAAGACAAAGTTCTTGGCTGCGGGTGATCTGTCACTAAAGCAAGGTTGGCAGGACCCTCTTGTCCCTTCCCCCTCTATCTCCGTAATGGCCTAGCCATTACTGTACTGTACCTTGCCGGCCGGCAGAGCTGGCCGGCAGGGGTATTACTGTACTGTATGTCATTCTACTTCTGGACCTAGTATAGGTTGGGATGTGGAATTGACTAAGCCCATTGCCGGCCGGCAGAGATGCTGGACGGCAAGGGTCTTATGTTTTCGAGTGCTGCCCGGACCTCTCTTGGTCCCTCATCCATGCCTGCCGGCAGAGCCGGACGGCATTGGTCAAGGAAGCCTGAATTAAGTTTCTCCCCTTCCTTATATGCACTCTTTCGGTTGCCGGGCTTGGGGGGTTGTGTACACTCTTATCCCGGCATCCATTCTATTTTCTTCTAGTGCTGTACCTGTCCCGGCTGCCGGCCTATGAGGCCGGCAGCCGGGCAGGTGTAGTCTTCTGGTTCTTTTGCTGCCGGCTGGCATCGGTCTTGTACCTTTGCCGGCCGGCTTATGTCAGTCCTTGTCTGCCGGTCACCAAGAGTGTGGCCGGCAGCTGGGTACTACCTTGTGTAGTTGCTGGCCGGCAATCATTGCCGGCCAACACTGGCTGTTGCTGGCCGGCAGCTGCTGCCGCCGGCACAGGCATTTGAACCAGAGGGCTGCCGCCCTATAGCTGTTAAGTAGTATACTTTAAAGCTAATTGTGATGTGTGCCGGCCGGCAAAGGCAGGCCGGCACACATCCTCCTATACTGTACTAGTATTCTTCTGTATAGCATATACAGTAAGAAGAAAACTATAGTAAAAGTTTAGGTACAGCACTGTATCTTCTAACACTATTGTGTTTTCTTGCACAGCCCTTTGCTGTTGCCCTCAGACAGGAAGCAGAGTTCTTCCCCGTCTATTATCCAGGATTTTAAAATCATTGCCTAGGTGTGAGCTCCACCTGTTTCCTCTGGAAACCTTGCATTGGTTACTCTAGTAGAGATAAACCATTTTGATTTTATTATCTGGAAGGCTGCAACAATGGGTTGTGAGGGAAACACAAGTGTGTGTCTTTCCTTTATGAATTGTTATGCTATACTATGCATATCCAGTGATACATAGTTCACTTGATACTCATGGAAATTTCTTCTCTTTACAGGAGGACCCTCCGAAGTGCGGAAATGTTTTCTGCAATGTCCGCAGCAAGAACCTCTGCGGACATGAGTGTTGTAGGAGACACGCAGCATGCGCTGTCTCCAAGGATGATCTCCAGTATTGGGACCCTCAGGTATGTACTGTATGCACTAACCTGATTACTGAGGCTTTTGATTCCCCTAGAACGGCGGAATCAAGGGATATAGCTAGGGAAAAGCTTCGTACTTGGGTAAGGGGCTTCAAGAAGAACACCTCTGGCCCTTATCTTCCAAGTGAGAAGATGAGGGCGTATCTTTTTCCCCAGGCATCAGCTGAGGCAGTGATTCCCCAGCCTCAAGAGGAGATCCTTCAAGATCAAGTCCAGGTGGACGAGGAAGTCGCAGATGCGATGCAAGACATCCAGTTGTGTGACAGAATGTCTGACCTGGACGAACGTTTGGAAGAAGACCTCCTGGCAGAAGGTCAGGATCAAGTTCAAACCCCGGATGTCGTAGAGGATGAGGTCGACGAGGTGTCGGCTACTCCGGTTCAGATGCCGGAGCCTATCCCCTCAACATCGGCTGGCCTCCCAGTAGAACTGGGACAGGCCCTCTCTTCGATTGTTGGAATGATCCAACAAATGCAGAAGGAGAATCAGGAGAAGGCGGCTGCAATGGAACTGCGTATGCAGTCCCTGGCAGAATCACATGGGCCCCGGAAAAGGCTCAATGTGAAAGACCTTCCCATATGCTCAGATGCTAACCCATGGAGGTATGCTGAGCACATGCCGATGACGACTGGAAAGATCGTCATCTCGGATAAGCTGGGTTCAGTTCCCCTAGAGGAGGTAGAATTCTGGCCCAGCAAGGCATCATATCCGGACTGCTATGTCCGGCTGAGAAAAGAACCAGCTTCAAGGGAGGAGACAGAGCCGAAGGAGGTCATTATTATGGACCACGCTAAGGCTCAAGCCCTACTTTCATCCTCGATGAAAGAGAGGGGCTTCTCGAATTCGAAGGTAGCTGCATTGAGCAAGAAGCTCCCTTCGTTTGTGTCCTCTCCTGATAGAGCCTTCCCCTTTTTACAGAAAGGGTTTGCGGCTGTCCTAAAGGCAGTCGAGGCCGGCAAGCCTTGCCCCTCCCTGGAGGAGTGTAAACCCTTGTCGCTGGCTCTACCTATGGACCACAAAGACTGGAAGGATGTCCATCTGACATTCTCAGTGGGAAAGTTGGAGGCTGATATTGCCGGACGGCAATTCGGCGAGGACCTCCCCAAGCTGTCCGAATCTCTTTTACGAAGAGAGTTCGAGACAAAAGAAAGACTGGCTGCCTCAATGTCTCATGAGACTACTCTCGAGACGATGGCAAGTGACCCCAAGGTTCATGAAATGTTCATGGTAGTGGCTAAGTCTCACCTAGCCACAGTGACGAAGGACCTTTATAGCTTCGTCAAGGCAAGGAGAGCTTGCAGGGAGTTCGTGTTCACCGGGGCTTCGGTGAGACACGAGCCAAGGAAGTTAATCTCCTTCAACATTTGGGGAAAAGACCTTTTCCCTACCGATGTGGTCAAAGAGGTTGTTGATAAGGCCACCGTGGAGAATAGAAACCTTCTCCAGAAGTGGGGCCTGGCTATCAAAAGAAAATCTTCCCCGGATGAGGGTCCTCAACCAAAGAGGAAGAATATGAAGACTAAGCTACCATTTCGGCCAGCCAAGCCTTATAGACAGCAACAGCAACTGCAATTGCCTTTGCCTCCAGTGCCCCAGATGGTGGCACAAACCCCGACTGCCTTTCAGTGGGTACCCCAGGCTGTGCCAGGTCAGTCAACCACATTCGCCCCAACGTTCGAAGGACAGTCTTCTTCCTTTCGTGCAAAACCTAGAGGAGCAGCCAGAGGCTCGTCTAGGCGCCCCTCAAGGGGAAGGGGATTCAGAGGTGGTCGTGGTCAGGGAGGCAAGACCTCAGGACGGCAGTCCAAGTGAAATGATACCGGTAGGAGGGAGACTGATGAAATTTTGGGATCGCTGGACCTTCGATCCCTGGGCCCAAAGCCTACTCAAGAATGGACTGGGTTGGAGCTGGTACAGCACTCCACCCCCATGCCTTCGGTTTTTCCAACACTCCACCCCAATTTTGGAGGAGTACGTTCAAGAACTGTTGGAGAAAAATGTGATCCGAAAGGTGAAGTCCATCAAATTCCAAGGGAGGCTGTTTTGTGTTCCCAAGAAAGACTCGGAAAAGCTCAGAGTCATTCTGGACTTGTCACCACTCAACAAGTTCATAGTGAATTGCAAATTCAAGATGCTAACACTGCAACACATAAGGACCTTACTGCCCAAGAGGGCATACTCAGTCTCTATAGACTTGTCAGACGCCTATTGGCACATTCCAATCAGCCGTCGACTCTCCCCCTACCTAGGGTTCAGGCTACAACGGAAACTGTACGCCTTCAGAGCCATGCCATTCGGGCTAAACATAGCCCCAAGGATTTTCACGAAGCTTGCGAGCGCAGCTCTCAAACAATTACGCCTAAAGGGAATTCAGGTAGTAGCCTACCTGGACGACTGGCTGGTGTGGGCAGCATCCGAGACCGAATGCTTGCAAGCTTCCAGTCAGGTGATCCAGTTCCTAGAGTACCTAGGCTTCAAGATCAACAAGAAAAAGTCTCGACTTTCTCCATCCCAAAAGTTCCAGTGGCTGGGAATCCACTGGGACCTTTTGTCACACAGTTTCTCCATCCCAATGAAGAAAAGGAAGGAGATAGCGGGCTCTGTCAAGAGACTTCTAGATTCCGAAAGGATATCAAGACGCGAACAGGAGAGGGTACTAGGCTCTCTCCAGTTTGCTTCAGTGACAGACCCAGTGCTAAGAGCACAGCTAAAGGATGCAACCGGAGTTTGGAGAAGGTATGCATCAAACGCGCGAAGAGACCTGAGAAGACCAGTGCCGCCTCGGCTACGTACTCTTCTCAGACCTTGGTCCCAAGCCAGACATCTAAAGAAGTCGGTTCTTCTTCAGCCACCTCCCCCGTCGATGACGATTCACTCAGACGCCTCAAAGGAGGGATGGGGAGGTCACTCTCATCGGAAAAAAGTCCAGGGGACTTGGTCCAAGCTATTCAGGACCTTTCATATAAACTTTCTAGAAGCTATGGCAGTGCTCCTTACCTTAAAGAAAGTCTCCCCGCGTCACTCGATCCACATAAGATTGGTGACAGACAGCGAGGTGGTTGTGAGATGCTTGAATCGACAAGGGTCGAGGTCACCACCTCTCAACCAAGTGATGTTAGCCATTTTCCGATTGGCGGAAAAGAAGAAGTGGTACCTGTCGGCAGTTCACCTTCAAGGAGTCCGCAATGTGACAGCGGACGCTCTATCCAGGTTCACACCGATAGAGTCGGAATGGTCCTTAGACGCAGGATCATTTTCCTTCATTCTGAATCAAGTCCCAGAACTGCAAATAGACCTCTTTGCGACGAAAGACAACAAGAAGTTGCCCCTGTACGTGTCCCCGTACGAGGACCCCTTAGCGGAAGCAGTGGACGCAATGTCCCTCGACTGGAACAGATGGTCCAGGATTTATCTGTTCCCTCCTCACAACCTTCTGTTGAGGGTCCTCAACAAACTGAGATCCTTCAAGGGGGTAGCGGCAATAGTGGCCCACAAGTGGGCGAACAGTATGTGGTTCCCCTTGGCGTTGGAACTACAGATGAAGTTCGTGCCGCTACCACATCCAGTTCTGACCCAGCGAGTCCAGAAGTCGACTGTCTGCGCTTCATTACAGAAAACCCAGACCCTGCAGCTCATGATTTTCTCGCCCTAGCGGTGAGAAAGCGCTTCGGGATTTCGAAAGCCAGCATAGACTTCCTAGAGGAATACAAGTGCAAATCGACTAGAAGGCAATATGAGTCATCTTGGAGAAAATGGGTGGCCTTTGTAAAGGCAAAGAATCCGCAGGAGATCTCAACAGATTTCTGCTTATCTTTCTTCATCCACCTCCATGGCCAAGGATTGGCAGCTAACACGATTTCAGTGTGTAAATCGGCTTTGATGAGACCCATTTTATTTGCCTTCCAGATCGACCTAGGTAACGAGATCTTTAATAAAGTTCCGAAAGCCTGCGCTAGGCTCAGACCTTCAGCACCTCCAAAGCCCATCTCATGGTCTTTAGACAAAGTTCTTCATTTCGCCTCCTTGTTGAGCAATGAAGAATGTGCGTTAAAGGATTTGACGCAAAAAGTTATTTTCCTATTTGCACTCGCGTCCGGGGCCAGGGTTAGTGAGATCGTAGCCCTCTCGAGAGAGGCAGGTCGTGTTCAGTTCCTGGATGGGGGGGAGCTGAACCTGTTTCCGGATCCTACGTTTCTCGCCAAGAATGAGTTACCCACCAACAGGTGGGGTCCCTGGAGAATCTGCCCTCTGAAAGAAGATGCATCTCTATGTCCAGTAGAATGCCTAAAGGTCTATCTTCGTAGAACTTCAGACTTCAAGGGTAGTCAACTATTCAGGGGAGAAACATCAGGCTCAAATTTATCTCTGAATCAACTCAGAGCGAAAATTACATATTTTATTCGCAGAGCGGATCCTGACAGTACACCCGCAGGTCACGATCCGAGGAAAGTTGCCTCATCCCTAAATTTCTTTAATTGTATGGATTTTGAACATCTCCGTTCATACACGGGCTGGAAATCTTCCAGGGTGTTCTTTCGCCACTATGCGAAGCAAGTAGAGGAACTTAAGAGATCTGTGGTAGCAGTGGGTCGTGTAGTTAACCCTACTGTTTAACTCTGCGAGGAACAGTGGTCTTAATTGGGACGATTAAGTCCAGGGTGAGTGTGTAGGTACATACTGTACTACAAACTAAATAAGGGCACCAAGTGCCCATATAGACTGTTCCTTCTTTCAAAGGTGAACCTTGCATAAGTTCAGACATGTGTGCCAAGCGTTTCTAACGCTAATGTGATTGATTTGTAATACAGATTTTTTATGACTTGATACCTTGGTATCTCATTAAAGTGGTGTTTAATGGTTTTTCTTTCAGATAAACAAGTTCTGTTTACTATCATACTTATGCTTAAAGTTTTGGGTTACCCTCTTTTATATAAATATATATATTTGTTGTTAACCTGTCTGTTTATTATCTGTCAATAAACTTGTTCTTGAGAACCTTGCGTCTCTTTCACCTGTGTCAATTTATTGGTATAATTGAGCATTTTAATTCTATGTATCTTATCTGGGATAATTCTGATAGAATTGTTCTGTTTTGCAAGCTATGTTGCATTGGTTTATGTAAGTCCCCTAATGGGAGGACTCCGTCCCATAAAGGGACGAGGGCGGTTTTATTAGTTTCTTCCTATGCGGATATAAACCTTTGTCCAATACAAGTATTGTGCGGATTACTGGTCAATATATTGACGCAGTGGTTCTATACAAACTATGCTTTACTTAATATAGGGCGAGACCACTATATTAGCTTGCCTGGTATTCATACATAGATATATGTACTCTTCGAGACTTTCCAGAGTCTAGTAGGACTCTTCCCTGTAGGGGGCAGGAAGCTCTAACATAGTTTATAGTTAGTTGAAAAGATGTATAACGGTAACATCTTAGGTCTCTAGGTCTAGTCAACCGGGAATAAATATCTCCGGGGAGTACGGCACGTTCTGAGAATCCACAGATACAGTAATGCTCTGGTACACTTCCATCAGGACGACATGGCTTGAGCCCAAAAAACGGATTTTGAGCGAAGCGAAAAATCTATTTTTGGGTGAGATAGCCATGTCGTCCTGATGGACCCGCCCTTGCCTTTCTAAGAAAGGGCTGTAGGACCCCTCCCTACATACAGTATCTGTAGCACCTCG
>NC_090744.1:110554127-110559127 GCF_036898095.1 Palaemon carinicauda | reverse complement strand
ATTATTACTATTATTATTAGCTCAGTTATAACCCTATTTGGAAAAGCAAGATGCTATAAGCAACAGGGAAAAATACCTCAGTGAGGAATGGAAACAAGGAAATAAATAAACTACAACAGAGTTATGATCAATTAGAATAAAAATTTTTAAAACAATAACATAATTAAAATAGATCTTTTACATATAAACTATAAAACCTTCAAAAATAAGCGAAAGAGAAATAAGATGGAACAACGTGCCCGAGTGTACCCAAAGCAAGAGAACTCTAATCCAAGACAGTGGAAGGACATGGCACTACCCAGGACTAGAGAACAATGGTTTGATTTTGGAGTGTGCTTCTCCTAGAAGAGCTGCTTACCGTAGCTAGAGTCTCATCTACCCTTACTAAGTGGAATGGAGACACTAAAGGTAATTGGCCTAAAATCTAGGTTTGTGGTGGCCTATTGGTGATATCCCTACCTGGTGATCGGCAAACTGGGGTTCGAGTCCCGCCCAGAGTCATTAGTTCCTTTAGTGGCTGCAACCTCACCATCCTTGTAAGCTAAGGATGAGGGTTTTGAGAGAGCCTATAGGTCTACCTGCTGAACGATCATCAGCCATTGCCTAGCCCTTCCTGGTCCAAGCTTGAATGGAGACGGGGTTTGGGCGCTATCATATGTAGGCCTACTGTATGTATGGTCAATCTCTAGGACATTGTCCTGCTTGCTAGTATAATGTCAGTCTCTACGGCATTGTCCTGCTTGCTAGTGCAATGTCACTGTCCCTTGCCTCTGCCATTCATGGTCGGCCTTTAAACCTATAAACAGCTGATCAAAGTTACATTGCATGTAAAGACTGAGTTTTTTAAAGCTTCATCTTTTCTTTGCAGTGCAATAAAATACTTCACCATTTTAACGCACAAAGAAACCGCTTGAAAAACCGGATTCCCTTTGTCTTGACAGAATTTCTTTTTGTACAGTGTTTGCGTAATTCTTTTATTTCATTTTCTCTTATCTCTCCTCCTTTTTTTATTTTTTTTTATTTTTCTTTTATTCTCTTCTGAAGATTTCCTTAGTCTTATGAAGAAAGCGGATGTCTTAGTCATCTGTTCATGTTTGATGACACACTGTTCTTTTAGCATCTTCTTTGATGTATTAAAAGCTTAAAGATAAACATATTTAAGTCATTAAAGGGGGTATCAAATCCCTTAATACCTAAAAAGTAACTTGCAAATGAATTTATAATAAGCTTTGGCCTTGCTTTTTATTCCTCAATGGGCAGATAGGGTGTAATTGTCTGAATATTCACAGATCAGAATATAAATAACTGAACTAATGCACGAAAGTATTTCTAGAGACATTTGATAAACTATTTGCAAAGGCGAGTAAAAGATTCTTTAAATAGAAAATATGACGTTTTTGATAAAATATTAGCCCTTGTTGAAAATTCAAAATGGTAGTAATCAAGTTAAAAGGGATAGTAGGTTCAGGAATATAATCTTGAAATTCTCTCTCTCTCTCTCTCTCTCTCTCTCTCTCTCTCTCTCTCTCTCTCTCTCTCTCTCTCTCTCTGAAGTTGATACTAGTAGAAATGTATTTAAAATTGGCAATTGTTTTTAGAATTTTTTTCATTAATGATGACTGGAAAACAATGGAGCTTGAAGTAGGGTTTTCTATTAAGACAGACAGACAGACAGGCAGACAGGCCGGCAGACAGACACACAGACAGACCGACAGACAATCAGACACACAGACAGACAGACATGCAAGGAGATTAAGACAGCCAGCCAGACAGACAGACAGGTAGGCAGACAGACAGCCAGACAGACAGACATACAGGGAGATTAAGACAGGCAGCCAGCCAGACAGACAGACAGGCAGAGAGATTAAGACAGACAGACAGACAGACAGATTATTACAGAGAGCAGCCAGATAGACAGACATCCAGATAGAGAGACGGGTACACAGACAGACAGACAGACAGACAGATAGAGAGATTAAGACAGCCAGCCAGACAGACAGGCAGAGAGATTAAGACAGTCAGACAGACAGACAGATTATGACAGAGAGCAGCCAGACAGACAGATATCCAGATAGAGAGACGGGTACACAGACAGACAGACAGACAGGGAGATTAAGACAGCCAGCCAGACAGACAGGCAGAGAGATTAAGACAGCCAGGCAGACAAATTATGACAGACACCAGCCAGACAGACAGACAGTCATATAGAGAGACAGGTTCACAGACAGGCACACAGACAGGCAGGCAGACAGGTAGACAGACAAACAGACAGGTAGACACCTTCAGCACAACTATGCTCTGGTATGAACGGATTACTCAAACAATAACCTTTAGTTAATTCAACAATTAACTTTACCTAAAGCAGTAATTACTTCTACTCCTAATCAATATAACTATTTACCCTCTACATTTATATCTACAACAAACACACATGACATAATAAAAACCTTAAATATAAATTAAAGAGATGTTTGCATATTTGTACTTGAACATATTATGAAATATACATTTTGGCATCTTAATGTACTTAACCGAATTTAGGGTGCTATTCCTTTTTACGTAGAAGGACGGCTCCCCCCCCCCACCCTCCAGGACAGAAATTTGGGATCTAGCATCAGTAATTGCCTTAAAAACCATATATTTTATCATTTTAACTCATTCTTTAAAACTCCCATGCATATTATGGTAACCTTTCAAACCAAGTTGAAATGGCTTTTATTTGAAACATTGTAGTTGGCGGCTACAATGAATGATTGAAATACAGTTTCGCTTCTGGATTGATTACGAATTTTTTATATTTGTAAATAAGTAATGAGAGGGAAATACAGAATAAACGAACATGGGGAGAAAGAAAGAGAGAATGACCAAGAGCGTTCATTCTGTCGTGTTCTGTGGTAAGAAAATGCTGATTACATAAGTTAAAAAGTATAAACGAATGAATTAAAATAATAAAAGAAAAAGGAACATCAAACATATCGAAAAAAGTTGAGCAAAAATAATTCAACGAAGAAGCAATTACCGATGAATTTATCAGAATTGCAAAAATTGTTTTGTTTATATTTCCGTTTCAAAATATTCAATTGTTGATCTGTACTAACAATTGAAGAATCTCCTTTTTCCTGACGAATTAAAAACAACCCATCAGCATCAAATGGACTTAATAAAAATTCCCATTAATTCTCCAAAACATATCAGCTTATGTTTCGAAAAATATCATATGATTTCAAATGAAAAGAACAAGTATTTGTTGCTGTTTTTTTTTATATAGTTAATATCAATATCTTTCTTTTAAACCCTTTTCCTATCCAAATAATGACCAATTGAATAACACAAATATTCAGACAATTGTGCATATACATATATATATATATATATATATATATATATATATATATATATATATATATATATATATATAAATTAATTACACACAAAAATAATTATTTGTATGTATACAGTATGGTTATGATATAGATGTGTATGTGTTACACACAAACACACACACACACACACACTCACATATATATATACACATACATACATATACCAAGGCACTTCCCCCAATTTTGGGGGGTAGCGACATCAACATATGAAACAAAAACAAAAAGGGGACCTCTACTCTCTACGTTCCTCCAGCCTAACAAGGGACTGAACCGAGTTCAGATGGTACTGCTAGGGTGCCACAGCCCACCCTCCCACATTATCCACCACAGATGAAGCTTCATAATGCTGAATCCCCTTCTGCTGCTACCTCCACGGTCATCTAAGGCATCGGAGGCAGCAGCAGGGCCTACAGGAACTGCGTCACAATCGCTCGCCATTCATTCCTATTTCTAGCACGCTCTCTTGCCTCTCTCACATCTATCCTCCTATCACCCAGAGCTTCCTTCACTCCATCCATCCACCCAAACCTTGGCCTTCCTCTTGTACTTCTCCCATCAACTCTTGCATTCATCACCTTCTTTAGCAGACAGCCATTTTCCATTCTCTCAACATGGCCAAACCACCTCAACACATTCATATCCACCCTAGCTGCTAACTCATTTCTTACACCCGTTCTCACTCTCCCCACTTCGTTCCTAACCCTATCTACTCGAGATACACCAGCCATACTCCTTAGACACTTCATCTCAAACACATTCAATTTCTGTCTCTCCGTCACTTTCATTCCCCAGAACTCCAATCCATACATATATATATATATATATATATATATATATATATATATATATATATATATATATATATATATATATATATATACATGTATATATACGTATATATATATATATATATATATATATATATATATATATATATATGTATATATATGTATGTATGTATATGATATATATATATATATATATATATATATATATATATACATATATATGTATATATATACATGTGTATAATATATATATATATATATATATATATATATATATATATACAGTATATGTGTGTATACTGTATATCATATATACACATATAAAGTATATATATATATATATAAATACAAATATATATAAATATATATATATATATATATATATATATATATATATACACATATATATATATGTATATATATATATATATATATATATATATATATATATATATATATATATATATATATATATATATATATATATCTACATGCATATACATTTATACATACGTATATACATACATAAAAAAGAAAAAAATCTAACTGAAAAAATAGCAACCGAGTCTCTCTTCAGCACTGTAAGAACTCGGCAATTTTCATGGGGCAAAAGCAAAGTACACAAAAGGGAGGAAAGGAAGAAGAAGAAGAAGAAGAAGAAGAAGAGAGAGAGAGAGAGAGAGAGAGAGAGAGAGAGAGAGAGAGAGAGAGAGAGAGAGAGAGAGAGAGAGAGAGAGAGAGAGAGAGAGAGAGAGGACAAAAGAAAGAATTATGCTGCTTTGTCGGCAAAGGCTTTACAAAGAGAATTCTGTAAAGACAAAAGGGAATC
>NC_090744.1:110541627-110544127 GCF_036898095.1 Palaemon carinicauda | reverse complement strand
AATAGCCCAGTGAGGAAAGGAAACAGGAAAAATAAAATATTTTAAGAATAGTAACAACATTAAAATAAATATTTCCTATATAAACAATAAAAACTTCAACAAAACAAGAGGAAGAGAAACTAGATAGAACAGTGTGCCCGAGTGTACCCTCAAGCAAGAGATCTCTAACCCTAGACAGTGGAAGACCATGGTACAGTCTATGGAACTACCCAAGACTAAAGAACAATGGATTAATTTTGGAGTGTTCTTCTCCTATCATAGCTAAGAGTCTCTTCTACCCTTACCAAGAGGAGAGTAGACACTGAAATATTACTGTGCAGTAAATAACCCTTTGAGCGAAGATGAATTGTTTGGTAATCTCAGTGTTGTTAGGTGTATGATGACAGAGGAAAATGTGGAACGAATAGGCCAGACTATTTGGTGTAGCCTATGTGTAGGCAAAGACAAAATCATATATATATATATATATATATATATATATATATATATATATATATATATATATATATATATATATATATCAACAACAACATATCAAATGCAACCAGTTCTAGTCCACTGCAGGACAAAGGCATCAAACATGTCATTATTCATATCTGGGGTTTGGCCCGTTTTCAACACCACGCTAGCTACTGCAGATTGGTGATGGTAGGAGAATTTCGTCTGATCGCTCAAAGGCCCACAGCAAACCAATCTAGTGTAGGTGGCCATGATTAGTACAACTTTGCTGATCATGGCGATACACAAACACACACACTCTCTCTCTCTCTCTCTCTCTCTCTCTCTCTCTCTCTCTCTCTCTCTCTCTCTCTCTCTCATACACACACACACACACACACACACCCATATCCTCAACCTCTGGAATGAGCAATATCACTAACGTCTACGTTTTCAAAGCGAGGCGTCTACAAGTATTGTGGAATTTGAGATTACACCGCAATAAAACTATACGGAAAAGGGCCCAAGTTATTAAATTCGGGCTCCCTAACGTAGAAACTATGCTAGACTTTCATTTTATACCCGAGATATTAAAGCTCGACTCTTGTGAATAATTTCAAATCTGCGTAGAGAGCCGTATATGGGAGCCCTTTCCTATATATTGTTTAAATTTAGTTGTACATACATACATACATACATACATACATACATACATACATAAAAGGAAAAGATATATATATATATATATATATATATATATATATAAATATATATATACAGTGTACCTACATACATACATATATATATTCATATATATATGTATATATATATATATATATATATATATATATATATATATATATACATTTATATATATATACATATATATATACATATATACTGTATATATATATATATATATATATATATATATATATATATATATGTATATATATATATGTATGTATGTAGGTACACTGTATATATATATATATATATATATATATATATATATATATATATATATATATATACTGTATATATATATATATATGTATATATATACAAATATGAGCATTTTCATACGTTAGTCCATTTGATACGGCATATCTATTACTTTAGGTTAAAATGAGTAAAGTTGTATGAAGATAGAAAACTGACTATGTCATATTTAAATTTTGTTATTCATCCCTTCATATCTACACTTAAAAATTTGCATTAAAAAAAAAAAAAACGATAAATTCCTGGCAACATTTATTCCAGGATTTTTCCCGTTTTAAAAACAGATATATTGACGCAAAGAAGTGATATTACGGTCACCAACCCGTAAAATATAATAAATAAGTAGGGTAAAATTACGGTCGCCTGTATTTTACTGAAATACGGATGAGAACGGTATATTTTTACGGAGAATTTCCGATTAAAATTATGGTTTTTTAAGTGTATCGCTGAAATATCCAAGTCATTTCTTGGAAGGATATAACGGAAGTTTCCTTAAATCATATTCTTCTAGGTAAGTATGTTTTTAGTTTTTAGTTTTTTCTGTAGGTTTTAATACGATATATGAATATGTTATATTTTGGATGCTTAAATTCATCGTCCTAGTATACTTTGTTTCTATGTTTGATATTCCTTACCATGAACTAACGATACAAAACAATGTTATGGATAATTAGAACCCATTTAGTGTTGAAATGAAATTTATCCAAGTGGAAAACTAATAGGTATTGTTTAGAGAGTGATGTGATATTCCCAAATTATGGCATTTTAAAAATTAATTACACAAACATATATCTAGTTATATGTATGTATACAGTATATGTATACCATAAGTGTGTTTGTGTTATCTATACACATATACACACAAACATATATATATATATATATATATATATATATATATATATATATATATATATGCAAATACTTTATATACACTCAAAGCGTATTGTGTGTATATATATATATATGTGTGTGTGTGTGTGTGTGTGTATACATGTATGTATGTTTGTGAATGGGTGTGTGTATGTATTAATATATATATATATATATATATATATAT
>NC_090744.1:110526627-110536627 GCF_036898095.1 Palaemon carinicauda | reverse complement strand
CAGAGTCAAGAGACAGTGACAATGCCTTAACAAGACAATACCCTAGACACTGAGCATATATACATATGATCAGCACCCAAGACCCCTCTCCACCCAAGCTAGGACCAGAGAGGTCCAGGCAATTGCTTTTGATATCTCAACAGGTAGACCAATAGGTTCGCCCAAAAACCCCACACCCTTAGCTCACAAGGATGGTGAGGTTACAGACACTACAAGGAACTATCGACCTTAAGTGGGTCTTTACCCCAGTCCAACAGATTGCCAGGCTTGGGCATTTCCAATAGCATATTCATGTTTCACGATTATGCTACTGGGTAACAAATTGAGATTTAAGAACTGCAATCATACAAATGTAAATCGTTACCTTAAAGATCTTACTGCAAAATTATGAAAATTTTAGCCTGTTTCTATTAAGGGTCATGTTTTAAAAGTTATACGATACTACGAAAAAAAAACCGTAAAATAATTAACCATCTCCCCTATATAAGAAAGAGCTATGTATCTAAATATATCTATCTATCTATCTATACAGTATATATATATATATATATATATATATATATATATATATATATATATATATATATATATATATATTCATATATATATATATATATATATATATATATATATATATATATTCATATATAGGCTATATATATATATATATATATATATATATATATATATATATATATATATATATATATATAGCGTATATATGCAAATATATATATATATATATATATATATATATATATATATATATATATATATTTATATATATATATATGTAAATATATAGTATATATATATATGTTATTATATTGTATATATACACACACACACACACACATATATATATATATATATATATATATGTGTGTGTGTGTGTGTGTGTGTGTATGTGTGTGTGCTTACGGTCCCGCTCAGTAGCGGGAGAGGCAGTAGTCATACCCTGGTGAGAGGGGGCTACCCCGAGAGGTACGTACATTCGGAAACCACAATTGGGTTATAGTTAGGAAAGGGGGAGGGGGTGGGAAGAACAGAATCTGTGTGTGTGCGTGTGTCTGTGCATATCTAAATATTCATCCGTCATTTTTCTCGGGTCGCGTACACTAATAATTCAATAGTTATCTACGAAAAGAAGATAAAGAAACACACACACAGACACACACACAAAACTGATTATATGATACATTGGTTTCCCTATTCCAGAGTGAGTCTATTACAACATCACTGAATTTCCAATTTCCCTATTTCTGGGATCCCCTATTTCCCCTCGCATCATTGACTCTCGGAGATGAGATGATGATATTACCAGATTCCAATTTCCTTCAATCTCAACTGAGATGGAAGTCATCGTGGCCAGGTGATACACTCCGCCTTCAGTAATTGGCCTCCGGTATGTTTTCAGACATGCAATGCTTAGTTAGTCTGATTGAACAATGGTAATATTTATTATTATTATTATTATTATTATTATTATTATTATTATTATTATTATTGCTGTTGTTGTTGTTGTTGTAATATATTATTATTATCATCATTATCATCATCATCATCATCATCATCATCATTATTATTATTATTATTATTATTATTATTATTATTGGTCAAGTTACAACCCTAGTTGGAAAAGCAAGATTCTATAAGCCTAATCGTTCCAACAAGGAAAAATAGCCTATTGAGGAAAGGAAACTAGGAAATAAATAGACAAAGATAAATTGATATGGTATATCTTAAGAACAGTAACAATTAAAATATATCTTTCCTAAATAACCTATAGAATCTTAAAAAGAACAAGAAGAAGAATAATAAGATAGAATAATGTGCTATTTCCCAAAACAGATAGATATGCACATACACGCACACACACAGATTCAGCTATTCCCATCCCGTCCCCCTTTCCTAACTACAACCCGCTTGTTTGGCAATTTGTGGGAGTGTGGGGCTTCCAAGTGCAATATATGTATATATATATATATATATATATATATATATATATATATATATATATATATATATATATATATGTATGTATATATACATATATATACATATACAGTGATACCTCGGTAGTCGAACGACTCTATACTCGAACAATTCGGAGTTCGACCAAAATTTTCGAGAAATTTTTGCTGCGGTGCTCGACCAAAAATTCGGTACTCGACCAGCCGAACACGTGACGACCGCATGGGCTTTGTGATGATCGCGCCATCTCGGCCACTCTCGCTTGTTCGGGAAGCATCAGTTCTCTCGAGAGCGTCACTCAGACAACGCGCGATCAGCATTCGTTGTGATTTAGTGATTTTCAGTGCTTTTAATTGCTTTTTTAGCTTTCATAATGAGTCCCAAGAAAGTAATGAGTGTTAAGGGGAAGGAGAAGAGGAAAACAGTGCGAACAACGATCGAGTTGAAGAAGGAAATTATAGCGAAATATGAGAATGGTGTACGAGTGTCCGATTTAGCGGTAGAATACGGAATGGCGAAGTCGACCATTTCTACGTTTTTAAAGCATAAAGAAATGATTAAGAAGGCGAATGTTGCAACGGGAGTTACGGCGGTAACTAAGCAAAGGCCACAAGTGATTGAGGAGATGGAAAAGTTGCTTTTAATATTTATTAAAGAAAAACAGTTGGCCGGGGAAAGTGTTAGTGAAGCGTTCATTTGTGAAAAAGCGTTGCATATCTATGAAGAATTAGTGAAGAAAAGTCCGAGTACCAGTGAAAGTGATTCATTTACATTTAAAGCGAGCAGGGGTTGGTTTGAAAAGTTTCGTAATAGAACAGGTATTCATCGTGTTACTAGGCATGGGGAGGCAGCTAGTTCGGATCAAATTGCAGCCGATAAATACGTGGGGGAATTCGATCGGTACATAAATGAACAAAATTTGATCGCACAACAAGTCTTTAATTGTGATGAGACTGGGTTATTTTGGAAGAAAATGCCAGCCAATACGTACATTACCAAGGACGAGACGAAGATGCCAGGTCACAAGCCAATGAAAGATAGGCTAACATTGTTGCTGTGTGCAAATGCAAGTGGCGATTGCAAGATCAAACCCTTGTTAGTGTACCACTCGGACAACCCCCGGGTGTTCAAACGAAATAATATTTGTAAAAGTGCACTACCAGTTATGTGGCGCTCGAACACTAAATCTTGGGTCACAAGACAATTCTTTACTGAGTGGATAAACGAAGTGTTTGCCCCCCAGGTTAAGGCTTACCTCATTGAAAAGAGCTTGCCAATGAAATGTCTTCTGGTTATGGACAATGCTCCTGCACATCCTCCAGGTCTCGAGGATGACTTGAAAGAAGAATACAGCTTTATCAAAATCAAATTCTTGCCCCCCAATACTACTCCCATACTCCAGCCCATGGACCAACAGGTCATTTCAAACTTCAAAAAACTCTATACCAAGGCCCTTTTCAGAAAGTGTTTTGAAGTGACCAGTGACACGAAGTTGACCCTAAAGGAATTCTGGAAGGAACACTTCAGCATCCTCAACTCTGTTAACATGATTGACCAAGCTTGGCGAGGTGTGACCTATAGGACATTGAACTCTGCCTGGCGTAAGCTGTGGCCATCATGTGTCACAGAGAGGGAGTTTGAAGGTTTCCAACCAGAGGCGGGTCCAAGCACTGCTACCCCTGTAATTTCTGATGACACTGATGTCGTTGAGGAAATTGTTGTCATGGGCAGGAGTTTGGGGCTTGAGGTCGACAAGGATGATATTGATGAGCTTGTAGAAAGCCATTCTACCGAGTTGACTGTGGAGGAATTGTTGCACCTGCAACAACAACAGCAGCAGGATCTGATTGTGGAGCAGGAATCTTCAGAAGAGGATGAGGTAAGGGAGGATGTTCCAAGTTCTCTCATCAATGAAATTTGTTCCAAGTGGGCAGATGTGCAGGCTTTTGCTGAAAAATACCACCCAGAAATTGCAGTAGCAAACCGGGCAGTGCATATGTTTAATGATAGTGTCATGTATCATTTTCGAAGAATACTGCAGAGGAGGAAGAAACAATTAACAATAGACCAGTTTTTCACAAAAGAAAAGAAAGCTGCTACATCAAAGCCTGTTTCTCCTCCAAAGAAGAGACAAAGAAGAGAAGAAACCCCTGAAATAGATCTGCCCACCCTTTCATTGGAGAGAGAAACAACTCCTGAAGGAGAACTACCCCGCCACATCATGGAAGGGGACTCTCCTTCCAAGCAGTAACCTCCCCCTTCCATCCTCTCCACATCCATCCCTGTATGCCATCGAACCGCTGCTCAAAGGTATGTTCACTACAGTACAGAAAATGGTTTAAAATTGTTTTATTTTAGTACAGTAAATGGTTTAAAATTGTTTTATAGGATTTTCTGACCAATTTCATACACATTTAGATAATTATTGTTGTTTAGGTACACGTTTTATTAATATTTTGGGCCTGTTCGAGTGCTTGGGAACGGAATAGAATATATACCATTATTTCTTATGGGGAAAAAAAATTCGGTACTCGAACAAATCGGAGGTCGAACACGGATCTCGAACGGATTATGGTCGAGTACCGAGGTATCACTTTTACATATATACATACATATATATACATATATATATATATATATATATATATATACATATATATACATATACATATATACATATATACATACATATATATACATATATTCATATATATATATATATATATATATATATATATATATATATATACCAGACAAGTTACTATTTATTATATAAGGGAGTATGAAAATTGATGTGGTATAAAATCATACAGTATGAAATTTTTTTATACGGTAACTATGCATTTTCATTTGGGTACAAAAGTCATCTCTATGAAAATTCAAAAAATAAGAAAATCTTATATCTTGTGTCATGCAACATCTTAACTGAAGTCCTTACATTAAATTGACATATTTATTATCCATCATTTCATTTTAAAGAATTACTGTCGTATTAATGATCTTCAAATCGATTTTTTTTAGATTGATGTTCCTAATTCTAAGAAAATACTCAAAATCGTATTTTTAAAAGAAAATAACTAAGATAAATAACTAAAACAAATTGAAAAGCAAAATTAGATAAAATTATTATTATTATTATTATTATTATTATTATTATTATTATTATTATTATTATTATTATTATCGATTGCTAAGCTACAACCCTAGTAGGAAAAGCAGTAAGCTATAAGCCCAGGGGCTCCAACAGGAAAAATAGCCCAGTGAGGAAAGGGGAAAAGGGAAAAATAAATTAATTTCAGAACAGTAACATCAAAATATTTCCTTCACAAACTACAAAAACTTTAACCAAAAAGGAGGAAGAGAGACTAGCCAGAAGAGTCTATTATCTTTTTTTTTTTTTTTTTTTAATTATTATCCCGAGAACAACTAAATCTAAGTCAAAACTACAAAAACTAATCTCTAAACACCGAATCCTTTCTACCTAATCTCCTATTCTCTTGGAACGTAATTTTCTGGAGGTGAGGTGAACCAATCCTAATCTAATCCTGGAATCCAATCCAGGAATCTATTCCAGGAGTGGGGAAGAGTTACGCTGTTCCATTGAACTGGGAACATTTGTTGATTTTAGAAAATAATGTTTATTCGTTTACATTTTTTTCTACATTAATTCGTCTCATATGATTATAGCCTCGCTATGAATAGTTATACATCTGTGTAACTTGTGGGGTTCTATAAATGTATTGGATTAGGATAAAATTATGTCTCGTAGCAAAGAGGCATTGATATTTCATTTGAAAAAAGATATACATATATATATATATATATATATATATATATATGTATATATATACATATATATATATATATATATATATATATATATATACAGTATATATATATACATATATAAATATAGATACATAGATATAGAAATATCTATATATACAGTATATAAATATATATATATATATATATATATATATATATATATATATATATATATATACACACAAATATATATATATATATATATATAATATATATATATATATATATATAATATATATATATATATATATATATATATATATATATATAATGATGATATAAGGAATTCTAAAAATCTGAATAATCTATACCTAAGATGTAAAAATGATAAGAAAAAAAAAAAGAGAAATGTTATCCCCCAAAATATCATTTTTTTCCGTAGAATAAAAAAAAGGCCTATTCTAGAAACGTTATTTGTTATTCCATACAATCCAAGGAAGAAGCCATTTCCATAAAGCATAAACAAACGGGATATTTGGGGACCCCTAGCGCTGGTTTATGGACCAACCAGGTGTGGTAGAAAAGAAATACTTTTCTCTCGGGTGGCGTTAGTACAGAAAATATTTTGGGCGTCAATAAATAGCTCCAGTCGCTCGATATTACTTTGGGGGAAGACAATGATTGATTGGTGGATTTAGAGGTTTTCTGGCATCCTTGACATCTATGGTTATTGGCACTGACATTGGCACTGATTATAAGGATATTTAAATGTAAGAAACAGATGAGATGTAATTGATGTGAAGATAGACATGTAGATTGAAGTCCTTTTTATAGGTCGAAATATTCCGAATTATATCATTACCGAGACTTTCAAAATATGGGGTTGATATAATTATTTACCTTCGCCAACGACGTTTCGAAGGTTATCCTTTAATAGGCGTTTGTATTTATTTGTTTATATGTCTGTCTGTGTGTTTGTGATTCGCATAACTCAAAAACTATTTGACCGAATCTCATGAAATTTGGTGAGATGATTGGCAATGATCTAGTTGTCGGGGTGGTACAAGATACTGGTCCCCTTAATAATGCTGTGATCGAGTATACAGGGCTCTTTTGCACCATGCGATAGTATGAGACTAATGTTTAAGTTTAACTTTGACAATGAAATTAAGAAGTAAGGGTGGAATGAAAACAAGAATAACAAGAAACTAAGAAATGCGAGGTCAAAATATATGATTCTCCCCTATGTGATGAAAAGCAACGTGTCTGGCTATATATACATATATATACATATATATATATATATGTATATATATATATATATATATATATATATATATATATTCCTCTTGGTAAGGGTAGAAGAGACTCTTTAGCTGTGGTAAGCAGCTCTTCTAGGAGAAGGACACTCCAATATTATACCACTGTTCTCTAGTCTTGGGTAGTGCCATAGCCTCTGTACCATGGTCTTCCACTGTCTTGGGTTGGAGTTCTCTTGCTTGAGGGTACACTCAGGCACACTATTCTATCTTATTTTTTTTTCTTCCTCTTGTTTTTTTGAAATGGTGTGTTGGGCAGGCTTAATAGAAGGGCCATGGATGCCTGGTGGTTTATCAAGAGGTTGTCTTTTCCTTTTTCTGATTCTTTTTCTTCTCAAAACCATCCTTACTGTCCTCCCTTCAGTTGAAGTGGCTATCCTGGAGGGTATTTAGCCTTGCATGGTGTATCGGCTCCTCCATGTTGACCAGTTTTTCCGACTTTTTACTATAGTCTATGGGTATCATCAATCACTTTGTTTATAATTCTGTACATATTGTTTTTGTTATAATTCTTGTTAATCTAGTTTTTAAGTATGATATGTCTTTTTTATTTCTATTAATTCTTATGCTGTCTGGAGACATTGAGCGAAATCCAGGACCAGTACGTCCTAGATTTCGTCAATGTCGTCTTCTGTATTGCAATATTCGTGGTCTTCATGCAAATATCCAAGACCTTACAGTTGCGTCCAGACAGTATGATATTCTTTTGTGCTCAGAAACTTTGGTTTCTAATATGAGGCACTCATCTGAGCTCCTTATAACTGATTTTAAGAAGCCAATAATGTTGAAACGTGATGCCATCCCTAGGGCCAGGGGAATGGCGGTGTATATTAGGACCGAGTACCCTGCTTCTCATAAGTCCTGCTATCAATGTGGATGTCATGAGATTCAGGTAATAAAAGTTTGTGGCAGGCATAACAACTTTTATTTATGTTCGATCTACCGGAATCCAGACATGGATGATTCTATCTTCGATTGTCTTCTTACCATTATGGCTAAGATACAAGAAGATGATAGAAAGGCTTCTTTTGTCTTTGTTGGTGATTTTAATGCTCACCATAGGGAGTGGTTAAGTTCTATCTCTCCTACCGATCGCCATGGCTTAAGAGCTTTAGACTTTGCCTCTGAATCAGGCTGTGAGCAAATCATAAATGAAGCTACTCACAGGTCTGGTAATTGCTTGGACCTCGTATACACTGACTCCCCTGGCGTTATAACTGGTAAGGTTGGTTCTCCAGTCGGGACATCTGGTCATGCCTTGATTTCATTATTAGTGAAGACTGAGCAGCCTGTCCCTGATATATCATATTCTTGTAAAATTTATATGAAATCCCAAGCAGACTGGAATGGGATTTTACATGATCTTTTGTGCTTGAATTGGTCACAATTATATAATAGTGTAGATCCTGTTGTCCCTTTGAATGAGAATCTAGTCAACATAATTGATAGGCGTATCCCTTCTCGTGTGCTAAGGTACCGAGTGAAGGACAAACCGTGGTTCAATGATGATTGTAGACGTGCTTTTTTGGAGAAGCAGGAGGCCTATCAACTTTGGAAGGGTAACAGATCAGATTTGACCTGGAACAACTATACTCAGCTTCGAGCTTTTGCTCAGAGAGTTTATGCCTCAACTGAAAAGGAGTACAATTTAACCATAAAAGAAACACTTTCTGGTACAACTCAGGAACATAAATGGTGGTCTACCCTTAAATCTGCACTCTTTGGTGTAGACGGAACAGTTCCTCCTTTACTTAAACCAGATGGCTCAGTCACTCACTGTCCAAAGGAAAAGGCAACCCTTTTGGCTGATGTTTTTGACAGTAAACAGAGTAATGAAAAACTTGAACTTCCTCATTCCTGTTTTCCTGAGGCTAAACTAACTAGTTTAGCTTTTCGATCTCGTGAGATTAAAGCTCTGTTGATGGACCTTGATGCTTATGGAGGTGTAGACCCAAATGGTATTTTACCTTTGTTTTTTATAAAGACAGCAGATTTCTTAGCTCCAAAGTTATCTGTTATTTTGCGCAAGTTAGCAAGAAGAGGAGCTTTTAGCACTAGTTGGAGAATTGGTAATGTTACTCCTCTATGTAAATGTGTTTGTGGTAGCTCAAGTCCCACTGATTACCGCCCAATTTCCATAACTCCCATATTATCTAAAGTTTTTGAACGTCTTCTGGCAAAACGTCTTAATAGGTTTGCTGAAGGTAATCCTCTACTCCCTAGTTTGCAATTTGGTTTTCGTAAAGGCCTTGGAGCATGTGATGCCCTTCTTACAATCTCCAATGCTGTACAGAAATCCCTTGATTGTGGTCGGGAAGTTCGTATGACTGGCCTTGATTTTAGTGCTGCCTTTGACCGTGTTAATCATGAGGCCCTTGTTTTCAAACTGAAACAGTTGGGAGTGGGTGGGTCGTTTCTTAGCATTATTATTGATTTTTTAAGTAATAGATCTCAAAGAGTTGTTGTTGATGGGCACCATAGTGATTATAGGAATGTGATATCCGGTGTTCCACAGGGTAGTGTTCTTGGCCCATTACTTTTTATACTATATACACATGACATGTGGTTTGGCCTAGAAAACAAGCTTGTTGCATATGCAGATGATGCTACTCTCTTTGCATCAATTCCATCCCCTGAATGTAGATCTAGGGTTGGTGAATCCCTTAATAGAGATTTAGCTAGAATTAGTGCATGGTGCAAATTATGGGGTATGAAGTTGAATCCTAACAAAACTCAAAGTATGATTGTAAGTAGGTCAAGGACGGTGGTTCCTCAACATCCGGATCTCAGTATTGATAATGTTTCTTTAAATATGTATGACTCTTTCAAAATTTTAGGTGTGATTCTCGACAGTAAATTTACTTTTGAGAAACATATAAGGTCTGTGTCTTCTTCAATTTCACAAAAAATAGGCTTATTGAGAAAGTCTTTCAAGATTT
>NC_090744.1:110501627-110516627 GCF_036898095.1 Palaemon carinicauda | reverse complement strand
AATTTATCCAGTCGCTCGGATTGTCAGATCCTCCAAGAGAAACACGTGCAATCAGATTCCGCAGCCGGCATATACCATTAAGCTTACTTTTGCTTGAATTCCCAAATCCCCCACTAATACTGCAATTAAATCTCTATCTTTTTTCGAAAACCAAACCCTTCCACACAGTTATCCCTCGTAAATTTCTACCTGCATTTCAACTAAATGAAGCCCCCCACTGATACTTCAATTAAATCTCGACGCTTTTCGGAAGCCAAATTCACGGACACCGTTTTTCTCATAACTTTTTAACTGATTCTTGACCTTACGAGGTTAGTGTTAACCAATCCAGTTCTCTTAAGTAAAGGAGTAAATCAGTCTGCTTCAACGCTTTCCCTTTGTAATCGGCATATCATACCCGTGACATACATTTCCTTGGGCGAAATTTCTTGACCCATACTTGTAAGCTCTTAAGACCTTCCTTTCCTTTATTGTCTACCTAATTATGTCTTCTCATTCCAGGCAAGACGCTATCTTGTTCACCGTGACCAATAAACGCAACCTTGGGCAGGCCTCACAACTTCACCCCACAGAAGATGCCAGTCTCCCTCCCTTCGCACCCAAAGTCGGCCTTTACCTGAGACTGGGAAGGCAGAACTGCTATACCCACCATACTGAGAAAAACTACAACCACCGCACCAAGTACTACTGAGAAACTGCAACATTCAAGAAGTTTAACATCCCTAAGGAAGAAACCAAACTAGATATGATTACCACTATATAACTATTGTGTTAAGTGAGAACCAGTTGAATGGCCGTGAAGAAGACTAAATTTATTTCGTCTAATTGTAACTTGTTTGTACTTATAGGAACTAAGTAATAAGTCATTCATCCCTGCAACTTTACTTACTCCTTGTGAAAGTGATTGTGTAGCTAGGAATAATATAATCAGACAAACTATAGTTAATTCTTTTTAGTGCGGCAGATTTGCAGCGACTCGCAGGGGTACCCTTTTAGCTCGGAAAAGTTTTCTGCTCGCTGATTGGTTGCACAAGATCATCCTAACCAATCAGATAGCAGGAAACTTTTCCGAGCTAATAGGGCACCTCTGCGAGTCAGTGCAAATGCGCCTCATTAAAAAATATTGAGTATAATGCTCCAGCGTATATTTCTACCCTAAAGAACTTATTATTTTATTCTCCCGTTACTGATTATGCTGCTTCTTCCCAATCCTTCAAAAACTCCTTAAACTCCTTCCACTCCTCCTCCAACTCTCTCCCTCTCTTACAATCGCCCCTCCCCCTGTTTCGAGATAAGTAACAACCCCCTCCCCCATCGCTTGTTACTGAAAGAGATAAATTCACGCATTGGTTGAAGAGGACGGGTAACAAATGGGCTCGCTCTTAACCACGAGAATTTCGATTGCCTGACAGGCTTAAAAATATCCTCATTTCATCCACATCTCCAGATTTATTTTCTGTTGAGAGAGAAATCTGCAAGGAGTTTTTTTCTACATTAAATGTAGCTTTATTTCATCCATTTCCAAAGTTTTTCTGTAGTTTTACTGAAGCATATTATTACTAAATTAAGTAAGTGCAAAAAGGTCAATGTATGGAATCACATTTCCAAAGTTTTTCTATAACTTTATTTGAGCATATTATCACTAAATTAGGTGCAAAAAGGCCAATGTATGGGATCATATTTCCAAAGTTTTTCTATAGTTTTATTTGAGTATATCATTACTAAATTAGGTAAGTGCAAAAAGGCCAGTGTATGAAATTACACGGCATAAGAAAAAGGAGAGCACAAAAGTCGCGAATACTAAAATACTACAGACGGAAAATGACCGAAGCGAGAAAGTAAAAAGAGGTCAAGGCATGAAACTACAATTAAGACCAAAGAAGAAAAACTTAAAAGGATTGAAAAAGGGAAGTATCTTCTTCTTCTTCTTTGTCTGCATCTTTCCCCACTTCTATGTGGGGTCGATATTTCTGGCCAGTGTTCTCCATCTACCTCTGTCCCACACTTCATCACCGGTTAATCTCATAATCTCCACTGGCCATATTGGTTTTGGCTAATTTTTCATGGCCGGATGCCTTTCCTGCCGCCAACCCTCCCCTTTTACCCAGGCTTCGGACTGGCACCCAGTTGAGCTTGGCTTGCCGCCCCCCCCCCCCCCCGCCCCCCACCCCCAGTGGCTGGGTTAGGGAAGTATATATAATTCAAATAATAAACTACAAATAAAACTATGTTCTCTTAAGCAAGATTTCTATGATGCACCTGATCTAATCATTGCTCTAAATTACTATTTTTTTTACAGTTCCGTTGAACTTTAATATTTATATTGACATCATCCGACTTTGTGAAAAATGGAATATAGGCTCCTACTACTACTACTACTACTACTACTACTACTACTGCACATTTACACAAGCGCGCGTGCGTACAATTATATCTATTCATTCAATTTGTCTACGTATAGCAATAATGTACATTTACAAAACTCTCTCTCTCTCTCTCTCTCTCTCTCTCTCTCTCTCTCTCTCTCTCTCTCTCTCTCTCTCTCTCTCTCTCTTTTCCAGTGGCACTTCGACAGACATTTCCCCTTGAACCTTTGATTAAAACAACGAGTTTTCCGAACAAGGGCTTTTCTTCGAGCTGCTGAAGGGAAGGGATTTTTTTGACAATGGGTATATCACTCTCCTAAGATGTAGCAGTTTTGAATTCGACGCTGAAATACAATACATCATTTGATTATTGATTAATCATATATATATATATATATATATATATATATATATATATATATATATATATATATATATTTATATATATATATATATATATATATATATATATATACTTCCATGTATATTTACTGTATATATATAAATATATATATATATATATATGTATATATATATATATATATATATATATATATATATATATATATATATATATATATCATTATTTGTATAAAAAAGAGCTCAAAAGAAAAATAAGCACAGAAAAACCAATAGAAAGCTCGGAAAATAGCATAGATACTCTAATGTTACGTATACATACATTCATACTTAGACAGACAAGAGGCTAAAAAAAATCAATCTCAATTATTAGCTTACCTAGATTTAAGAATATATATATATATATATATATATATATATATATATATATATATATATATATTTATATATATATATATATATATATATATATATATATATATATATATATATATAACAACTCTTTCGATTTCCGCATTTGAAATTGAATATACAAATACGCAAATCAAAATATATTTGGTAAATATCAAATAACGTAATTCAATAAAATATCAAGTCATAAACGAAAATACATAAACTTAATTTTTTACTTCGTTTAGAAAGTTTAATTATCAAAGTAATTAAACCTAAATAATCAAAGGTTTCTGATTTGGCAAAAGAGTATTTTTCCCCGGAGAATTCATTCACATTTAATTATTTTTCTCGAGTAAGTAATCATTTCTATCTGTCTGAGTTTATTAAAAACCATTCATAGTTGCCCGATCCACATCTATAGGGATAACATTTTTTTTCTATAATGAAATATCTCTTTAGACAAACACATAGACGTAATATTTATGTATAAAAATAAATATATGCATAAATACAATCATATCTATATACAGTATGTATGTATACATTATATATCCAGGGTTTGATTAGTATAAAACGAAGAAATAATTTTGAGTAACAAAAGTATTTTGCGTATATATATACATATCCATATGCATATTTGTATGTATACCCTTATGTAATATATATATATATATATATATATATATATATATATATATATATATATATATACTGTATATATATATGTGTGTATAATATTCATATATATATATATATATATATATATATATATATATATATATATATATATATATATATTTTTGGGCTCAAGCCATGTCGTCCTGATGGAAGTTCCTATAGGGTAGCTTCCTAGGGTATATTACAACTACGGCGATATTCCCAGAGAATTTACCTTAAGGTACCAGAATTCTAACTCCTGGAGCGAGTATCCCTCGTGAAAGGGATATCGCGACATATCAGAGGACGTATTCTAGACACGTCACATGGCAATCTACTACCTGAATAGAGATTCGTCTCGTAGGAGGGAGATTGACGAGATACGAATTCGGGAAAGAAAAAGGGGGGAGCCGCTCCCAAGGCTTCCCAATCCCCCGATTCGTATGCGTGCCTGGCGCCAATCCTGGCGCCATCTGTATTCCTTTTTGCGTAGCTTAACAACTCGGTGTTTTTTTCCTGTTTTTCTCGCAAATCTTGGATTTATTCAGCTTTTCATGGCTTCTCCGTCTTCGTTGGCCTCGGATAAGTTGAGTATAGTGTCTGTTATGTATAAATGTAGGCTCTTGGTAAAATTTTGAGTGATTAATAGGATTAATCTTTGATACAAGAGCCGTAGCCTACCAGAGGTGTCCTGGACACTGTCACTCGCTAGGTATAAATTAGTTAGTCAGAGTGACATTCCTGGTTGTTTTGCTTAATAAATTTTAGCTATTTAGCGTTACATAGGATTTCCTTTCGTGCTTAGTATTATTTGGCGAAGTATTCGCCATTCTGGCCTACGCTAGGCCATGTAGCCTAGTCGTTTGGTCCTAGTACTTAATGCATGATTTTGGTTTTTCCGAGTGTAATTAAAAGTTTATTAAAGCTTTAGGCTATTTTTTATACATTTTAGACTGTGTGGAATATTTCCAAGATTGTATACGTGAGAGTTTCGGTGAATTAGGTAATCGATTCTCTTGGTGCCTAGGTTAATTGCTTATGGAGCCTTAGTATACTTTATTATTCTCCCCGGTTGCTTTCTTTTCTTCGGAGAAGGTATGCAATCCCTTTCCCTCTGTTTAAGCCTTGGGCTTATCCCTAAGTGGTTTTTTCCGAATTTATTTTCGATAAAACTATACTAGGGTGTTACTGTACCTTCCTGTTCCAGCAGAGTCTGGTTCAAAGAGGGACAGAACAACAGAGTTTTTTAGTCTGGTCCGTGTTGTCTGGCTTGGGGCAGAGTTCCCCTCGCTGACCTAACACTTTTAAAGGGAGCTTAGCTCCCTTAGGTCACTATCGAAGGTTTCTGTAGTATGATTCCTCCCTTTGTGATCGACCAGACTAAAGTCCTGTTGCTGTTCTTGGGGAGGATAAAATCTTCCCTTGGGAATAGCAACGCCTTCCTTGCTTTGGTGCTTTGGAAGCTGGCAAGTATTGCTGGCCCTTTCCCTTAGATCTCCCTTAGGCTAAGACAGAGTTCTTGGCTGCGGGTGATCTGTCACTAAAGCAAGGTTGGCAGGACCCTTTTGTCCCTTCCCCCTCTATCTCCGTAATGGCCTTGCCATTACTGTACTGTACCCTGCCGGCCGGCAGAGCTGGCCGGCAGGGGTATTACTGTTCTGTACGTCATTCTACTTCTGGACCTAGTATAGGTTGGGATGTGGAATTGACTAAGGCCATTGCCGGCCGGCTGAGATGCTGGCCGGCAAGGGTCTTATGTTTTCGAGTGCTGCCCGGACCTCTCTTGGTCCCTCATCCATGCCTGCCGACAGAGCCGGACGGCATTGGTCAAGGAAGCCTGAATTAAGTTTCTCCCCTTCCTTATATGCACTCTTTCGGTTGCCGGGCTTGGGGGGTTGTGTACACTCTTATCCCGGCATCCATTCTATTTTCTTCTAGTGCTGTACCTGTCCCGGCAGCCGGCCTATGAGGCCGGCAGCCGGGCAGGGGTAGTCTTCTGGTTCTTTTGCTGCCGGCTGGCATCGGTCTTGGACCTTTGCCGGCCGGCTTATGTCAGTCCTTGTCTGCCGGCCACCAAGAGTGTGGCCGGCAGCTAGGTACTACCTTGTGTAGTTACTGGCCGGCAGTCATTGCCGGCCAACACTGGCTGTTGCTGGCCGGCAGCTACTGCCGCCGGCACAGGCATTTGAACCAGAAGGCTGCCGCCCTATAGCTGTTAAGTAGTATACTTTAAAGCTAATTGTGGTGTGTGCCGGCCGGCAAAGGCAGGCCGGCACACATCCTCCTATACTGTACTAGTATTCTTCTGTATAGCATATACAGTAAGAAGAAAACTATAGTAAAAGTTTAGGTACAGCACTGTATCTTCTAACACTATTGTGTTTTCTTACACAGCCCTTTGCTGTTGCCCTCAGACAGGAAGCAGAGTCTTCCACGTCTATTATCCAGGATTTTAAAATCATTGCCTAGGTGTGAGCTCCACCTGTTTCCTATGGAAACCTTGCATTGGTTACTCTAGTAGAGATAAACCATTTTTTGATTTTATTATCTGGAAGGCTGCAACAATGGGTTGTGAGGGAAACACAAGTGTGTGTCTTTCATTTATGAATTGTTATGCTATACTATGCATATCCAGTGATACATAGTTCACTTGATACTCATGGAAATTTCTTCTCTTTACAGAAGGACACTTCGAAGTGGGGAAGTGCTTTCTGCAATGTCAGCAGCAAGAACCTCTGCGGACATGAGTTTTGTAGGAGACACGCAGCATACGCTGTCTCCAAGGATGATCTCCGGTATTGGGACCCTCAGGTATGTACTGTGTGCACTAACCTGATTAATGAGACATTTAAATAGCTAGGAAGAAGCTTCGTACCTGGGTAAGGGGCTTCCAAAAGTACACTTCTGGCCCTTATCTTCCAAGTGAGAAGATGAGGGCGTATCTTTTCCCTAAGGCATCAGCTGAGGCAGTGATTCCCCAGCCTCAAGAGGAGATCCCCTAAGTTCAGATCCAGGTGGATGCTGAAGTCGCGGTCGCGATGCAAGACATCCAGCTAAATGACAGGATATCTGATGTGGACGGGTGTCAGGAGGAAGACCTCCTTGCAGAAGCCCAGGATGAAGTTCAAGTCCCTCTACATCGGCCGGTCTCCCAGTAGAGCTGGGACAGGCCCTCTCTTCTATTGTTGGAATGATCCAACAAATGCAGAAGGAGAATCAGGAGAAGGCGGCTGCAATGGAACTGCGAATGCAGTGCCTTGCAGAATCACATGGGCCCCAGAAAAGCTCAATGTGAAAGACCTTCCTTTGTGCTCGGATGCTAACCCATGGAGGTATGCTGAGCACATGTCGATGACGACTGGAAAGATCGTCATCTCGGATATGCTGGGCTCAGTTCCCCTGGAGGGTGGAATTCTGGCCCAGCAAGGCACCATATCCGGACTGTTATGTCCGGCTGAGGAAGGAACCAGCTTCAAAGGAGGAGGCAGAGCCGAAGGAGGTCATAGTGATGACCATGCTAAGGCTCAAGCTCTACTTTCATCTTCGATGAAAGAGAGGGGCTTCTCTAACTCAAAGGTAGCTGCATTGAATAGGAAGCTCCCTTCCTTTGTGTCCTCGCCTACTAGAGCCTTCCCCCTTTTTACAGAAAGGGTTTCTGGCTGTACTAAAAGCAATCGAGGCCGGCAAGTCTTGCCCCTCCCTAGAGGAGTGTAAACCCTTGTCGCTGGCCCTGCCTATGGACCACAAAGATTGGAAGGACGTCCATCTTACGTTCTAAGTGGAAAGTTGGAGGCTGATATTGCCGGACGTCAGTTCGGCAAGGACCCCCTAAGCTGTCTGACTTTCTTTTGCGAAGTGAGCTCGATACAAAAGAAAGACTGACTGCCTCAATGTCTCTTCAGACTACTCTCGAGACGATGGCAAGTGACCCCAAGGTCCATGAAATGTTCATGGTAGTGGCCAAGCCTCATCTGGCCACAGTGACGAAGGACCTTTATGGCTTCGTCAAGGCAAGGAGAGCTTGTAGGGAGTTCGTGTTTACCTCAGCTACAGTGAGGCACGAGCTAAAGAAACTAATCTCCTCCAACATTTGGGGAAAAGACCTTTTTCCCTACCGACTTGGTCAAAGAAGTTTTTGATAAAGCCACCTTGGAGAATAGAAACCTTCTCAAGAAGTGGGACCTGGCTATCAAAAGAAAGTCTTCCCCGGATGAGGGTCCTCAACCAAAGAGGAAGACTATGAGGACTAGGCTACCGTCTCGGCCAGCCAAGCCTCTTAGACAGCAACAGCAACTGCAATTGCCATTGCCCCCAGTGCCCCAGATCGTGGCACAAACCCCGACCACCTTTCAGTGGGTACCCCAGGCCGTGTCGACACAGTCCACGGCATTCACCCCAGCGTTCGAAGGGCAGTCTACTTCCTTCCGAGCAAAGCCTAGAGGAGCAGCCAGAGGCTCGTCTAGACGCCCCTCAAGGGGAAGGGGATTCAGGGGTGGTCGTGGTCAGGAAGGCAAGACCTCAGGACGGCAGTCCAAGTGAGGTGATACCGGTAGGAGGGAGACTTCTGAAATTTCGGGATCGGTGGACCTTCGATCCCTGGGCCCACAGCCTACTCAAGAATGGATTGGGCGGGAGCTGGTACAGCACTCCACCCCCGTACCTTCGGTTTTTTCCAACACTCCACCCCCGTTATGGAGGAGTACGTTCAAGAACGGTTGGAGAAAAAGGGTGAAGCCCATCAATTTCTAAGGGAGGCTGTTTTGTGTTCCCAAGAAAGACTCGGAAAAGCTCAGAGTCATTCTGGACTTGTCGCCACTTAACAAGTTCATAGTGAATTGCAAATTCAAAATGCTAACACTGCAACACATAAGGACCTTACTGCCCAAGAGGGCATATTCCGTCTCTATAGACTTGTCAGATGCCTACTGGCACATTCCAATTAGCCATCGACTCTCCCCCTACCTAGGGTTCAGGCTACAGCGAAGACTACACGCCTTCGGAGCCATGCCATTCGGGCTAAACATAGCCCCAAGGATTTTTACGGAGCTTGCGAGCGTAGCTCTCAAACAATTTCGCCTAAAGGGAATTCAGGTAGTAGCCTACCTGGACGACTGGTTGGTGTGGGCAGCATCCGAGACAGAATGCTTGCAAGCTTCCAGTCAGTGATCCAGTTCCTAGAGTACCTAGGCTTCAAGATCAACAGAAAAAGTCTCGACTTTCTCCATCTCAAAAGTTCCAGTGGCTAAGATCCACTGGGACCTTTTGTCACACCGTTTCTCCACCCCAGCGAAGAAAAGGAAGGAGATAGCGGGTTCTGTCAAGAGACTTCAAGATTCCGAAAGGATATCAAGACACGAGCAGGAGAGAGTACTGCGCTCTCTCCAGTTTGCTTCGGTGACAGACCCAGTGCTAAGAGCACAGCTAAAGGATGCAATCGGAGTTTGGAGAAGTTATGCATCAAACGCGTGAAGAGATCTGAGAAGACCAGCCGCTTCGGCTAAGTACTCTTCTCAGGCCTTGGTCCCAAGCCAGACATCTAAAGAAGTCAGGTTCTTCTTCAGCCACCTCCCCCGTCGGTGACGATTCACTCAGACGCCTCAAAGGAGGGATGGGGAGGTCACTCTCATCGGAAAAAAGTCCAGGGGACTTGGTCCAGGCTATTCAAGACCTTTCTCATAAAACTTTCTAGAAGCTAGGGCAGTGCTCCTTACCTTAAAGAAAGTCTCCCCGCGTCATTCGTTCCACAGAAAGTGGTAATAGACAGCGAGGTAGTTGTAAGATACTTGAATCGACAAGGATCGAGGTCACCACCTCTCAACCAGGTGATGTTGGCCGTCTTCCGATTGGCGGAAAAGAAGAAGTGGTACCTGTCGGCAGTTCACCTTCAAGGAGTCCGCAATGTGACAGCGGACGCTCTATCCAGGTTCACACCGATAGAGTCGGAATGGTCCTTAGACGCAGGATCATTCTCCTTCATTCTGAATCAGTCCCAGAACTGCAGATAGACCTCTTTGCGACGAAAGACAACAAGAAGTTGCCCCTGTACGTGCCCCGTACGAGGACCCCTTAGCGGAAGCAGTGGACGCGATGTCCCTCGACTGGAACAGATGGTCCAAGATTTATCTGTTCCCTCCTCACAACCTTCTGTTGAGGGTCCTCAACAAACTGAGATCCTTCAAAGGGTAGCGGCAATAGTGGCCCACAAGTGGCCGAACAGCGTGTGGTTCCTCCTGGCATTGGAACTGTAGCTGAAGTTTGTACCACTACCAGATCCAGTTCTGACCCAGCGAGTCCAGAAGTCAACTGTCTGCGCTTCATTACAGAAAACCCGGACCCTGCAGGTCATGATTTTCTCTCCCTAGCGGTGAGAAAGCGTTTCGGGATTTCGAAAGCCAGTATAGACTTCCTTGAGGAATATAAATGCAAATCTACTAGAAGGCAATATGAGTCATCTTGGAGAAAATGGGTGGCCTTTTGTCAAGGCGAAGATTCCGCAGGAGATCTTGACAGACTTCTGCTTATCTTTTTTCCCCACCTCCATGGTCAAGGGTTGGCAGCGAACACGATTTCAGCGTGTAAGTCTGCTTTGACAAGACCCATTCTATATGCCTTCCAGGTCGACCTAGGTAACGAGATCTTTAATAAAGTCCCGAAAGCCGGTGCTAGGCTCAGACCTTCAGCACCTCCAAAGCCCATTTCATGGTCTTTAGACAAGTTCTTCATTTCGCTTCTCTGTTGAGCAATGAAGAATGTGCGTTAAAGGATTTGACACTAAAAGTTATTTTCCTAATTTGCACTCGCGTCCGGGGCCAGGGTTAGTGAAATTGTAGCCTCTCGAGAGAGGCAGGTCGTGTTCAGTTCCTGGATGGGGAAGAACTGAACCTGTTTCCGGATCCTACGTTTCTCGCCAAGAATGAGTTACCCACCAACAGGTGGGGTCCCTGGAGAATCTGCCCTCTGAAAGAAGATGCATCTCTATGTCCAGTAGAATGCCTAAAGGTCTATCTTCATAGAACTTCAGACTTCAAGGGTGGTCAACTATTCAGGGGAGAAACATCAGGCTCAAATTTATCTCTGAATCAACTCAGAGCAAAAATCACATATTTTATTCGCAGAGCGGATCCTGACAATACACCCGCAGGTCACGATCCGAGGAAAGTTGCCTCATTCTTAAATTTCTTTAATTGCATGGATTTTGAACATCTCCGTTCATACACTGGCTGGAAGTCTTCCAGAGTGTTCTTTCGCCACTATGCGAAGCAAGTAGAGGAACTAAAAGAGATCTGTGGTAGCAGTGGGTCGCGGTGTTAACCCTACTGTTTAACTCTGCGAGGAACAGTGGTCTTAATTGGGACGATTAATTCCAGGGTGAGTGTGTAGTTACATACTGTACTACAAACTAAGTGAGGGCACTGTGTTGCCCATCCAGACTGTTCCATTTCCGAAGGTGAACCTAGCATAAGTGCAGACATGTGTGCCGAGCGTTTCTAACGCTAATGTCATTGATTTGTAATACAGGCTTTTATGACTTTGATACCTCGGTATCTTAAAAGTGGCATCTAATGTTTTTCTTTCAGACAAACAAGCCCTGTTTACTATCATACTTATGCTTAAAGTTTTGGGTTATCCTCTTCTTATATATATATGTATAATTGTGGTTAACCTGTCTGTTTATTGTCTGTCAATAAGCTTGTTCTTGAGAACCTTGCGTCTCCTTCACCTGTGTCAATTTATTGGTATAATTGAGCATTCATTCTATGTACCTTATCTGGGATAATTCTAATAGAATTGTTCCTTTATGCAAGCTATGTTGCATTGGTTTTCCTCCTATGCGGATATAAAACCTTTGGCCAATACAAGTATTGTGCGGAAAACTGGTCGATATTTCATATTGACGCAGTGGTCCTTTACAAACTATGCTTTACTTAATATAGGGCGAGACCACTATATTAGCTTGCCTGATATTCATACATAGATATATGTACTCTTCGAGACTTTCCAGAGTCTAGTAGGACTCTTCCCTGTAGGGGGCAGGAAGCTCTAACATAGTTTATAGTTAGTTGAAAAGATGTATAACGGTAACATCTTAGGTCTCTAGGTCTAGTCGACCGGGAATAAATATCTCCGGGGAGTACGGCACGTTCTGAGAATCCACAGATACAGTAATGCTCTGGTACACTTCCATCAGGACGACATGGCTTGAGCCCAAAAAACGGATTTTGAGCGAAGCGAAAAATCTATTTTTGGGTGAGATAGCCATGTCGTCCTGATGGACCCGCCCTTGCCTTTCTAAGAAAGGGCTGTAGGACCCCTCCCTACATACAGTATCTGTAGCACCTCGTGTACGCTACAAGGAATACAGATGGCGCCAGGATTGGCGCCAGGCACGCATACGAATCGGGGGATTGGGAAGCCTTGGGAGCGGCTCCCCCCTTTTTCTTTCCCGAATTCGTATCTCGTCAATCTCCCTCCTACGAGACGAATCTCTATTCAGGTAGTAGATTGCCATGTGACGTGTCTAGAATACGTCCTCTGATATGTCGCGATATCCCTTTCACGAGGGATACTCGCTCCAGGAGTTAGAATTCTGGTACCTTAAGGTAAATTCTCTGGGAATATCGCCGTAGTTGTAATATACCCTAGGAAGCTACCCTATAGGAACTTCCATCAGGACGACATGGCTATCTCACCCAAAAATAGATTTTTCGCTTCGCTCAAAATCCGTTATATATACATACATATATATATATATATATAAACAGGTGTGGTAGGTAAAGGAGAGTTGCTCTCAATATCATGATCTTTGCATTGACATTGTATATTATTCACAATTCATCTAAAATTGTATATTGACATATCATGGCAATTTACTTTTGAAAAACATCCCGTCTGTTTCCGCTTCACTTGCACAAGAAAAATGGTTTACTGAGAAAGTCTTAGGATTATGATCAATCTATCCTTGAGAAATGTTATAATTTATTCATTTTACTATATTTTGTCTGCATATTCTCCTATGCATCTTTCTGTACGTAGTTCTAGGTGTGCAGTTAATTTAAACGATATTGCCTTTTCCATCATGAAGCTCAATACTTCACGGCATTCTAAAAGTTTTATTCCAGCTTTGACCAAAATGTGGAATGATCTTAATACGGGGGTTATCGATGGAACATCAGAAGTTCAAACTTGTGGAAAATGTATTATATTTCTTTCCTAATACGTTGGCATATGTCTCTGTTCATAGTTTATATATGTCTAACTTATCTCAGTGTAATACGGAATTTCAAATACTCCTTTTTATATTATTTCTTATAAGTTTATTCGTTCTTCAGATCTTCCTTGATATAGCAATAATTAATTGATAAGAGATTAATGTATATGCACGAATATCTGAAATAAGTCTTTAGCCAAAACTCGGGAAATATTTGGGGAGAGTTTTCGAACGCATGATTTTATCAGCGTTACATTGTTCCAAACCGAAGAATCTCTGCTTGTGGATCTGACCATGTTGAAATTAATTAAGCCCGGAGGAACATTACACATTTGGTTATTTATTTATTCCATGAAAGGAAACTTTGTTTAGTGATGCTCACTTTTTTTTTTTTTTTTTGAGGTACCAGACATTTGTTTAAACTTGAGATTCTTGAGTAAAATAAATTTATTTGCTTATAAATAATTTTTGTGTTCAATGGTTGATCTCCAACAAAGTAAAATCTAAGAAATCCCAATATGGATGATTTCTTTTGTGTAATCTAATAAATGAATATGAATATGTCACTGTCTTCAATATAAAATGTTTTAACCACTTTCAGACAGATTTTACCCTTCTCCCTGCCTGCTTATTCCATTATTTTTGTTATTATTATTAGAAACTAAGCTACAACCCTAGTTGGAAAAGCATGATGCTATAAGCCCAAAGGCTCCAACAGGGGAAAATAGTCCAGTACGGAAAGGAAACAAGGAAATGAATACATTGGAAGAGAAGTAATACGAATCACTTTAAGTTCATATTTCATCTCCCTTCAACCGTAACATTTTATTCCCTATTCCTCCCCCCCTCCCCTTTTTCATTCATTTAGAAACAATTTTAGTTCCGACCTTTGCAATATCTTACAGTTTTCATCCGGCTCTGCTACCCCCCCCCCCCCAACCCCTCCCCAATGGTATCCTCTTACGACACAGAATGTTTATCCGCTTTCTCAGGATAATTCTCTTCCTGCTAATTCTCTTCCTGGTGCTCTTGCGAAATAAAACTTACGTAAGCCGCTTGTGGGAAAAAAAGGGGTTTACGATACATGATGCCTTCAGCAATTAGTAATAATACTCTTCCTTTGTCGAAACCCTTAAGTCGGATGGCTAAGCTTACGACACGCTCATGAAAATTTCAGGGAATAGACTGGTACATTTATTATTATTATTATTATTATTATTATTATTATTATTATTATTATTATTTTTACTAGCTAAGCTATAACCCTAGTTGGAAAAGCAGGATGCTATAAGCCCAAGGGCTCCAACGGGGAAAAATATGCCGGTGAGGAAAAGGAAACAAGGAAATAAATACACTACAAGAGAAGTAATAAACAAATAAAATAAAACATTTTAGGAACAGTAACATCATTAAATTATATCTTCCAAATATAAACTATAAAAATAAAAAAAATAGGAAGAGAAATAAAATAGAAGTGTGCCCGAATGTACCCTCAAGCAAGAGAACTCTAATGCAAAATAGTAGTCATATATTTCTCTTTTTCTGACTCTCTCCCCTCCCCCCTTAACATACTGTATGCACCCTGATACCCAATAACCCTCTTTTTAACTCTTGGTCCTGATGGTTCAAAACTAAATTAAACAAGCACAGCTTCAGTCCATCAATCTTCTCAAAACTCAACAAACTTTTCTGTTTTACCATACTATAGTCAATTTCTTTTAATGAGGCGCATTAGCACTGACTCCCAGCGGTGCCCTTTTAGCTTGGAAAAGTTTCCTGATCGCTGATTTGTTAGAATTATCTTCTCCAACCAATCAGCGATCAGGAAACTTTTCCGAGCTAAAAGGGCACCGCTGCTAGTCGGTGCAAATCTGCCTCGCTAAAAAAAAATTGACTATAGTACAAGATGTTAGATCACCAAACGTTCATCTGAGCTCCACAAGGCACTAGAACAGTTGGAAAACCCAGGCCTACATAGCTGAGAGTTATGAAGCGCGAAGCAGGAGATGATGAATG
>NC_090744.1:110486627-110489127 GCF_036898095.1 Palaemon carinicauda | reverse complement strand
TATATATATATATATATATATATATATATATATATATATATATATATATTCATATATATATGTATTTATATACATATATATATGTATATATATATATATATATATATATATATATATATATTATATATATATATATATATATATATATATACATATACATATACAGTAGTTTCCAGTCCACTGTAAGACAAAGGCCTCAGATATGTCAATTCATGTTTGGGATTTGGCCAGTTTTCATCACCACGCTGAATAGTGTGGATTGAGAATGATGGGAGATTGTCGTCTTTTCGTCTGATCGCTCACTACCTATTATGGGTGACCCTGACTACTACAGCTTTCGATGCGCGAACCCTTTCAACACGTTACGTATGTATGTATGTATGTATGTATGTATGTATGTATGTATATATATATATATATATATATATATATATATATATATATATATATATATATATACATACGACCCTAATAGTGAATGAATCTATAATAAGCCCCCATATAAGAAACTTACCTTCATCACTTGTTGGTAATACCTGCACGAAAAAATAATCAGGTATCGATCACGTATCGTTTTCAAATCCTTTCCCATATGGTCAAACCCTTTCAAAATAATATCTTCTTATCCATTTCTGATAGTTTCTCTATCCCTTTGTTGTATATGTTTCTATCTTCTTTAATCTTTCAATCTTTTTTTTCATGTCATTTGCGCTTCGGATTTGTACTGTAATACCATAAAGGAGAATAGGCTCAACAAATAATAGATTTCTATTAGCAATTTCATTAAGTGAATTTCATTTCAGATCAGCAGCAGAATAATTTTTCTATTGAAGGATAATATTTCTTTATGAAAACGGATTTTATTCTAAAATAGAGAAAGAATTATCAGTGAAAATAATTATTTCATCGTTAAGAAAAGAAGTTTTAATAAAAGGAAAGATAATTGAATAAGAGAAATCATAATCTTTAAAGAAAGACATTATTTCAGTTCAGGAGAGAGTCTTCAATAAATGGAAAGATATTTGAGTAAAAGAAGGATATTTTTCATGTCTGGGTTAGTTCCAATGCGACCTTAAGGGTTCGAAAAAGGACCGGAAATGTCATAAAAGGAATGCCAAAATAAACATGAGAAAATGGACAAATGGCGTGAAGGAACATCAATATTTGCAGTAAAGAGTCAACGTCTGCCTTGAGTGCTTTCCCTCTCTCCTTCTCTCTCTCTCTCTCTCTCTCTCTCTCTCTCTCTCTCTCCTCTCTCTCTCTCCTCTCTCTCTCTCTCTCTCTCTCTCTCTCTCTCTCATGGGAAAAGTATGTTTTGTATTGAATGTCTCCCTGGATATTTTTCTAGCATCATTTCGCTCGAACGGCTCATGACGAAATTATTTCAAGATTTTCTTACATTTATTATGAATTCTAGATTTATCTGTTGAACTGGAATCTTGAAAATGAAAAAAATATTTTCACATTGTCTGCTAAAATTGCATATATTTTGTTCTATGTACACACACATAAATACATACACACACACACACACACACATATATATATATATATATATATTATATATATATATATATATATGTATGTATATATTCATTGAAAAATATACCCGAGCTCTGAGAATAATACGCAATTCCCAACGGCAATGTATATGGACAATGAATATCCAAAGGTCTCTTAAGTTACTCTATAAACAAAACTGGGTGATTATGAATGTGAACTATCAGAACCAACCTCTTACTTTGGTCCTTAGTCAGGGATTACGAGCAAAGCACTGATAGAGAATATTGGTGATCGAAATAATACACACTTTACAAAAATAATTATATTCTATAAAAAGTTACCACTAATACAGAAGAATTACTACCAAAATATATCATTCAAAATATAAAATCTGAAAAAACCTCAGACTAAGACAAGAAAATGTTATTCTATGGAAATTATACAATCACTTGTTTCACTGGAAATTAATTTCATAAAAATATCTAATTTTGACAATCAATGAAATGAGTTAACACTTTAACACTCTAATGAATATACAATGATGAAATTTACATATATGTAACTATTACACTTACGTCTTTTGGTTCACACGAGGTTACCAAACAGTTAAGCAAAATAAATACACTTCACTATTGAACCTAAACCTCACAGGGCCAGCTACAAAAATTTATGTTAAACTATACTTACATTAACACACTACAGTTGAATTAATATTCAATAGTTTCATCAACGTTTGAACACACTATACACCTGCTATTGTTGGATAGAAATCACTAATCATGTTTGACAGTAAAACACTATTCGCACTTTAAAGGAGAGAGGGCTGGCTGGAACTCTTCTGTTGCTTATGCATTCCAGGGGCTATATATATTAACTTAATTCGTCTAGAAAATTCTAATAGATCATTCTCGTGGCGTGGGGGGAAAGGCTCTACTGGTGAAAGGTTGCCAACGTAGTAAATTAAAAAGGGATGCTAACCTTGCTTGCAAGGCACCCT
>NC_090744.1:110474351-110486127 GCF_036898095.1 Palaemon carinicauda | reverse complement strand
CGATTGTAAAATCAACAGAAAAATAGGAAAATCAACAATGCTAATAACTCTTTATCGTATCGAATGCTATTTGGTGCTGCATAAAAAAAATCGAGAATGGTATTAATCCCCTGTAACAATTTCATGGCTGAAAATTGAATTAGTTACAGATCGGAAAATTTAACACGAGGATTATGCTTGTTATTCGAATGCTTAATATCGTGGCAATGTATTTACAACCTATGCAGAGAGAGAGAGAGAGAGAGAGAGAGAGAGAGAGAGAGAGAGAGAGTTATTGTACTTAAACTCTGCTCTGATTCATTTATTTTGTTGGTAATGTATTTGCAACCTATGGAGAGAGAGAGAGAGAGAGATAGAGAGAGAGAGAGAGAGAGAGAGAGAGAGTTGCTGTACTTAAACTACCTGCTCTGATCCATTTATTGTGTTGGCAATGTATTTGCAATCGAGAGAGAGAGAGAGAGAGAGAGAGAGAGAGAGAGAGAGAGAGAGTTACTGTATTCAAGCTCCCTGCTCTGGTCCATTTATTGTGTTGGCAATGTATTCACAATATATGCACAGAGAGAGAGGAGAGAGAGAGAGAGAGAGAGAGAGAGTGTTACTGTGTTTAAACTCCCTGCTCTGATCCATTTATTGTGTTGGCAATGTATTTGCAATCTATGCAATGAGAGAGAGAGAGAGAGAGAGAGAGAGAGAGAGAGAGAGAGAGTTACTGAGTTTAAACTCCCTGCTCTGATCCATTTATTGTGTTGGCAATGTATTTGTAATCTATGCAAAGAGAGAGAGAGAGAGAGAGAGAGAGAGAGAGAGAGAGAGAGTTACTGTGTTTAAACTCCCTGCTCTGATCCATTTATTGTGTTGGCAATGTATTTGCAATCTATGCAATGAGAGAGAGAGAGAGAGAGAGAGAGAGAGAGAGAGAGAGAGGATTACTGAACTTAAACTCCCTGCTGTTATCTATTTATTATTTTGGTTTTAATTGCTATTCTAGAATTTTTTATATTCATAACTCAGTATCAAAATTACAAATTAACATATTTCATAAGACCTTTTTTACTTCTATCCTTATTTACCAAAAAAAGTTACAAAACAGTGTTGCCAAGTCTCACGAAAGAGAATTCCCAACAAATCATAACTAACTTTTTCTCGACTTCATTACCTGACCCGTCTTTCTGTTTGTTTATGCTGAACTTTTGGGGACATTGAGAAAGATGAATAACTTTCTTTCTTATATATTCCCTTGAAAACAACAGTATTTCTCACCGTTATCTTCTGATTTCTATAGATTTTAAATTCTTGCGTTTTATATGAAAGTTCATAATTCAATGATATGCATAAACACATACGTAGGCATACTGTGGTAGATAGATAACTATACACATACACACACACACACACACACACAAACATATATATATATATATATATATATATATTAGGTGAGACATTAAGAATAACATAATGGGTCCCTAGAGACTGCAAAAGAAGCAGGGAAAGGAAGAGAAAAAATTGGATTGACGACCTAAGAAAATTTACTGGTATAGACTGACATAGAAAGATTGATAAATATAAATATTTTATCATAATATGCCTTTTCTATTTCAATAGAGTGTAAAAAATATCCGGTTTTTTTTTATTTTCAATAAATCCCTGTGGACGAGATTGCTATTTCCAGGCATTTTCTATGCCCTTGTGAGCTATTGTTAGGGATCGAACTTGGTCCCAGACATATAGTCTCTCACTGTGTTCTATCATATCTGAGCAGGAATTGAATCCAGTTGTGGTAGCTTATTAGAAACTTTTCTGCCTAGCAATCGTTGGACGGGAGTTCAAGACCCACTCCAACTTTGTGAGCTACGAATTGGGAGTCTGGGGGGAGTCTATAGGTCTACCTACTGATTCATCAGCACCCATTGCCTGGTCTTCCCTGTTCCTAGCTTGGTGAAGAGGAGACTTGGGCGCTAATCATATTTGTATACGGTCAGACAATACTGCATTGTGATGTCCCTTGCCTCTGCCATTCATGTTTGACTTTTGAACCTTCACTAGAAGTTACCAGAAGAGCTAACTCAGCTACAATGATATATGCAATGTAAATCATTGATTAAAGATGATGATTGTTAAATTAATGACAAAATATCTAGAGATAAACATATCAACCTAAATAATAATAATAATAATAATAATAATAATAATAATAATAATAATAATAAATAATAATAATAATACAAAAATAATAATACCAACACCAACAACAACAACAAAAACAACAACAACAATAATAATAATAATAATAATAATAATAAGAATAATAATAATAATAATAATAATAATAAATGACACAGCTTCTAGATCAGGGTTCAAGCTCTACATTTCTAACAGCTCTCTCCTTCTCATATACCATGTCACTAAGACGAAGCCCGGACTCTGCCAGGTCAAATGAAATGAAACCTGAGGTAATATTCTGTTTGAGTGATTCGGAATTAGCCCTCAAGCTATTTACACTTTTCTGTTTACCTTTAGCTGTTTACGTTGTGCTGGACTCTTGTTTGCTCATTGCATATCGTAGCCTCAATCAAGAGAAACCCGCAGCTGAAAGAGAGACTCTCTCTCTCTCTCTCTCTCTCTCTCTCTCTCCTCTCTCTCTCTCTCTAGATTTTGAATACATTATAAAAAAACAATTAGTCAAGGAGCCGTGAATATCAAAATCAGCTTAGCATGAGTGAAAATGGTAATATCATAGAACTTACTAAAGGTTATCAACAGTTCTCTTTTAAAGTTATTTTTTTTTTAATTCCATAAACAATGCTCATGAAAACTGAACTTCGTTCAATATTTTCCCCAAAATTTTTGTGGAACATTCTTTTAATTTGAATTATATTTCATCATCATTTCATTAAACCTACTAGGAAAACTAGTTAATCATATATATATATATATATATATATGTATATATATTATATATATATATATATATCATCATCATCACATCCTCTTACGCCTATTGACGCAAAGGGCCTCGGTTACATTTCGCCAATCATTTCTATCAAGCTTTCAAATCAATACTTCTCCATGCATCATCTCCTACTCAATGCTTCATAGTCCTCAGCCATGTAGGCCTGGGTCTTCCAACTCATTTATATATATGAGAAAGGAAAAGAGCAACATGGATACGAGGGGAAACTAAAGTAGAGGATATTATATGAAACAAAAAGGAATGGTCATGAGCAGGGCATATAATGTGAATGACACAATACAGGGACATTAAGATTTACAGAATGGGACCCTAGAGATTACAGAAGAAGCAGGGTAAGGAAGAGCAGACGATGTATTGGCGAACTAAGAAAGTTTGCGGGTGTGTACCGACATAGAAGGATCATAAACAGACGCAATTGGAAGGATATGTCTGAGGCCTTTGTTCTGCAGGAGACTAGTAACAGCTAATAGTATATTTATATATAAATACACACACACACACACACATATATATATATATATATATATATTCATATATATATAGATATATAATTATATAAACAATATACATACATATATATATATATATATATATATATCTATATATATATACATATAAATACATATAAATACATATAAATAAATATTTACATATACATATATATTTACAAATAAATATGGAAAAATATATTTGTGAACTGCAAGAAAAAAAGCTGCTTAAGAATAAGCGACTTCCTCCATTCATTGCACGCAGCCAAGGTACATCAAATTCCTCGCTTGGGACCTTTTCGTCAGAGTGATATACTTTTACACCAACTCCTAACTGGGCAGTTCACCTGATTTACAGATTTCGTGAAATATAGAAGAAAACATATCAATTATCATTTGTATGTGTGAGAGAGAGAGAGAGAGAGAGAGAGAGAGAGAGAGAGAGAGAGAGAATTACATGATGACTCACGAGAGAAAGAGATGCCAATGTTCCGCTTGTACAACATTTGTCTTGGCTACTAGTTCTCTCTCTCTCTCTCTCTCTCTCTCTCTCTCTCTCTCTCTCGCAACCCGAATTTAAGAATTGATATCCACATTCATTTTCAATTAAAGTTACATTTTCACTTCTCATCCATTTCGTAAATCTTGAGATTTTACATCAAAAAAAGGCATTAGCATTAATGTTTCGAAAATATTTCTTCTGTTCAAAAAATTATAACAATAAACTTGTACCTCTGTTATCAAAAAGAATCCTGGAATATAAATTCCAATTATTTCTGTGTATATTAAAGTGCATTTTCATTTATCATGTTTCCGAAGCAAGTCAATATTTACGAAGCAAATAGTTTTTTATTTATTTATTTATTTATCATAATTTTTGGTTCCACAATTACGTTATTCTCCCATAGAAGAAACGAAAGAGGCATCAACTATTCGATTGAAATTGAAAATTCATTAATTCAGGACTCTTCAACTATGGTAAGCAGCTCTTCTAGGTGACGGACACTACAAAATCAAACCCATGTCTTGGGTAGTGCCATAGCCTCTGTACTATGGCCTTCTACTGTCTCGGGTTAGAGTCTCTTGCTTGAGGTTACGCTCAGGAACACTATTCTAACTATTTCCTTATTTCCTTTCCTCACTGGGCTATATTTCCCTGTTGGATTCCTTGGGTTTATAGCATCCTGCTTTCCCAAATAAGGGTATAGCTTAGCAAGTAATAACAACAACAACAACAACAACAATAATAATAATGATAATAATAATAACAACTACAACATGAACAACAACAACAACAACAACAACAACAATAATAATAATAATAATAATAATAATAATAACTACCACAACATCAACAATAATAATAATAATAATAATAATAATAATAATAATAATAATAATAATAATAATAGCAAGACACTCCTTGGGCTCTTTCGGAAGTAAATAAAGTACCCTTTAGCAAATGAGCAGAAATTGAGATTATAAAAGATTTCACGATCAGTTTTACACCGAAAGTCGATGGTTTATCAAGTTCCATTACATCCTACACATTCAAAGCATCAATTACATTACAAGCTGATAACACAACGTAATTTCCAAATGCATTTGCAATTGCATAAAATGAAACAGTAATTCTGCTTTCAACATTTCTTCAATATTCACTGCCTGTCAAAGCTTATTATCATAATCAACGTAATTATATCTTTTATTTACTTTCCTTTGATAGATGATTCCAAGTTATTCCAGTAATTCATGGCGAGATTAATGGCTGGTAATTCATGGTAATTCCAGGTATTTGCCTCATGGCATTTCCAGCAGAGACTTTGCATGAATTCGTTTACATAGGCACGCTGCTATTCTCCAACTAGCTGTATAAATATCTGTCTCAGTATTTATTTATTTATCTATTTATTCATTTTCTTATGAAAGGAATGTTGAAAAGCTACACTCCTTATTTTTATCTGTAAGTCTTTGAATAAGTATATGTATATATATACAGTATATATATATACATACATATGTATATATGTATATATATATATATATATATATATATGTATGTGTGTATGTGTATGTGTGTGTGTGTTGGAAGACCCAGGCCTACATGGTTAAGGACTATGAAGCGCGAAGTAGGAGATGATGAATGGAGAAGTATTGAATTAAAAGCTCAAAATAGAGACGATTGGTGAAATCTAACCGAGGCCCTTTGCGTCAATAGGCATAGGAGATGATGATGATGATGATGATTTGTGTGTGTGTGTGTGTGAGTGTGCGCGCGCTTAATATGAATGTCCGAAATCTTACGAAGAATACGAACAAAATCCTAGAAATAAGAACCCAAGAAATAAGTATTGAATTAATTGAAATTAAAATTAAGTGTACTACTAACAAATTTATATAATTTTTCAATATACCATTCGGTTTAAAACTGAAATGCATGGAAATCTTACAAGGGAACTCACATACTAAGTATTGAATCAGTTAATATTAGAATTAAGAGTGCTACTAAAAATTTTATATCATATATATATATATATATATATATACACTATACGGTTTAAACTGAAATGTAATTCTATAATCCTTAGCCCTATATACCTATGTTTGGCATCAAAATGAATAACTTTTCAACCTCTTTCTCTTTAAACATGTTGCACTTTGCTCTCACTATTCGTATTGCTAATTGCCAGATTAACTGAAGCGCCCCCCCCCCTGCTCATATAGAATTACCTTCTAAAAAGACACCTGAATCTTAAAATCTAGAAAGCGAATAAGGCAAAGATGTCTCATTAAAATGACAATTCATTCAGTCGCTATGATTGTCAGATCTCTCGAGAGAGAAACACGTGCAGCCAGATTCTGCTGCCGGCATATACCTTGCCTACTTTTGCTCGCATAACCAAACCCCCCACTAATATTGCAATTAGATCTCTATCCTTTTACGAAAACCAAATCCTTCCAGTTATCCCTTGTAAATTTCTTCCTGTATTTCAGCTAAAAGAAGCCCCCACTGCACTTCAACTAAATCTCGACCCTTTCGGAAGCCAAATTCTTAGACACCGTTTATCTCATATATTTTTACCTGATTCTTGACCATCCGAGATTAGTGAAAACCAATTCAGTCCTCTTAAGCAAAGAATTAAATCCATCTGCTTCAACGCTTTCCCTTTGTGATCGGCATATCATACCAGTGACAAATACATTTCCTTGGGCGAATTTTCCTGACCCATAGCTCTAAGCTCTTAAGACCCTCCTTTCCTGGCATTTTCTACCCAATTGTGTCTCCTCATTCCAGACAAGACGCTAGCTTGTTCACCGTGATCAATGAACGCTTCCTTGGGCAGGCCTCACAACTTCACCCCACAAAAAAATGCCCACCTCCCTCCCTTAGTACCCAAAGTCGACCTTTACCTGAGACTGGGAAGGCAGAACTGCTATACCCACCATAATGTGAATAACTACAACCACCGCACCAAGTACTACTGAGAAACAGTGCAACATTCAAGAAGTTTAACAGTCCTAAGGAAGAAACCAACCAGCTACGACTACCACTATTTAACTATTGTGTTAATTGAGAACCAGTTGAATGACCGTGAAGAAGACTAAATTTATTTCGTCTAATTGTAACTTGTTTGTACTTTTAGGGACTAAGTAATAAGTCATTCATCCCTGCAACTTTACTTACTCCTTGTGAAAGTGGTTGTGTACCTAGGAATATAATCAGACGAACTAATGTTCTAGCGTATAATTCTACCCTAAAGAACTTAAAGCTCTTCAAGGGGGTTGTGGTGGCCGTGGTGGTAGCGTCCATGACTAGTGAACGCCAAACTGGGGTTCAAGTCCCGCTCAAACTCGTTAGTTTCTTTGGTCGCTGCAACCTCACCATCATTGTGACCTAAGGATGGGGAGTTTGAGGGAGCCTATAGGTCTATCTGCTGAGTCATCAGCAGCAACTGCCAGGCCCTCCTTGGTCCTAGCTTGGGTGGAGAGGGGGCTTGGCCACTGATCATATGTATATATGGTCAGTCTCTAGGGCTTTGTCCTGCTCGATACGGCAATGTCACTGTCCCTTACCTTTGCCTTTCATGAGCGGTCTTTAAGCCTTTAAAGTGACCCCCCCTACCCCACCACCGTTATATCTGCGGTTAATCAGAAGTTTCTACTTCGATACCCCCTTTTACTGATATACTGAAGTTAGAGGACCAAGAATGTGCATGTTACACGATACACGGCAATAAACGGGCTGTTGTGTTTACTGCTCCCATTTTAATAGCGGGATAAAATAAGTGACCCCCTTTCTATGGGCTCTTAAGTGTCAGTCCTCAAGGACGTGGTGCCAAACAATTCTACCACAATGATAATTTATTCCATTCAATCTTGTTTTTTCATATACTCATGTAAGCCATAAATACTTCTTAATATTGAATTCGCTTGGCCTCGGGATCAGAGATCCGAGGGAGGATTAATTTTATGAAGTTCTAGTGACTTACCACCGGAATCTCAAATACTACCTAGTCCGGGCTCGAATCCCCGGCCAAACAGAAGATATTATCACAAACTTAATTCCCCCTTTACATATATACTATATGTATATATATATATATATATATATATAATTTATATATACACATATTATATATATATATATATATGTTTGTGTGTGCGCGTGTGTTGCTTAGTTAAATAATACATATATCTATGGCCCTTTAATTCTTGTATTACAACCCTTAACATTTGCATCACAAAAAAAAACACAACCACTCGTAAAACAAAGTTGTCACAATCAATAGAAAATACAAATAATCTTTTTTCTTATGGCTTTATTCTTCCATTACTGATTATGCTGCATTTCCCCCATTCCATCAAGAACTCCTTCCAATCTCTTCCAACCATCTCCCTCCTTTACAATCACCCCTCCCCTTATTTCGAGATAAGTAACAACCCCCTCCCCCCATCGCTTGTTACTGAAAGAGATAAATTCCCGCATTGGTTGAAGAGGACGGGTAACAAATGGGCTCCCTCTTAACCACAAGAATTTCGATTTCCTGAAGAGCTTAAAAATATCCTCATTTCACTCACATCTCCAGATTTATTTTCTGTTGAGAGAGAAATCTGCTACGAGTTTTTTTCTATATTAAATTTTGCTTTATTTCATCCATTTCCAAAGTTTTTCTATAGTTTTATTTGAGTATATTATTATTAAATTAGGTAAGTGCAAAAGGCCAATGTATGGAATCACATTTCCAAAGTTTTTCTATAGTTATATTTGAGTATATTATATACTAAATTAGGTAAGCGCAAAAAGGCCAATGTATGTAATCACAAGAGGGCACAAGAGAAAGGAGAGCACAAAATTCGCGAAGCATGTTAGTACTAAAATGCTAAAGAAGGAAAATGACCAAAGCGAGAAAGTAAAAAGCGGTCAAGGCACGAAACTGCAAAAAGACCAAAGAAGAAAAACTTAAAAGGATTGAAAGAGGGAAGTATCTTCTTCTTCTTTGTCTGCATCTTTTCCCACTATAATGGGTCGATGTTTTAAGCCAGTGTTCTCCATCTACCTCTGTCCCCACACTTCATCACCGGTTCATCTCACAACCTCCACTGGCCATATTGGTTTTGGCTAATTTTTCATGGCTGGATGCCTTTCCTGCCGCCAACCCCTCCCCATTTACCCGGGCTTGGGACCGGCACCAAGTTGAGGCCGACTTGCCCCCCCCCCCCCTTCAGTGGCTGGGTTAGGGAAGTATACATAATTGTAAGAATAAACTATAAATAAAACCATGTTCTCTTAATCAAGATTTCTATGATGCAAGTGATCTAATCACCGATTTAAACAACTATTTGTATACAGTTCCGTTGAACTTTAACATTTTGATTGATAACATCCGACTTTGTGAAAAATGGATTCACCATAAATTAGAACTTAGCTAGAATACTAATGGATTATAGGCTACTACTACTACTACTACTACTACTACTAGAGTCAATTTTTTCAGCCAGCCAGATTTGCACAGACTTGGAGCGGTGCCCTTTGAGCTCGGAAAAGTTTCCTGATCGCTGATTGGTTGGATTGGATAATTCTAACTAATCAGCGATCAGGAAATTTTTCCGAGCTAAAAAGGCAATCCTGCGAGTCGGTGCAAATGCGCCTCATTAAAAGAAATTGACTATACACACATATGCACAAGCGCGCGTGCGTACAATTATATCTATTCATTGAATTTATCTGTGTATGGCAATGATGTACACTTACAAAACTAACTCTCTCTCTCTCTCTCTCTCTCCTCTCTCTCTCTCTCTCTCTCTCTCTCTCTCTCTTTTTCCAGTGGCATTTCGACAGACATTTCCCCTTGAACCTTTGATTAAAACAACGAGTTTTCCAAACAAGGGCTTTTCTTCGAGTTACTGAAGGGGAGGAAATTTTTTTTGGCAATGGGCATATCACTCTCCTAAGATGTAACAGTTTTGGATTTGGAGCTGAAATACAATATGTTATTTGATTATTGATTAATCATATATATATATATATATATATACTTAAATGTATATTTACTGTATATAATATATATATATATGTATGTATATATATACTGTATATATATATATATATATATATATAGATAGATAGATAGATAGATAGATAGATATATTATATATAAGATATATATATAGATATACGTGTGTGTATATATACACATATATATGTGAATATATATTATATATACATATATATGTATATGTATATATATATATATATATATATTGTATAAAGAGGAATTCGAAAAAAACAGCAGCCTGTTCAGAACAACAAGCATAAAAACAGATAGAAAGTTCGGCAAATAGCATAGATATTCTGATGTTATGTATATTTATAAACACGCTTTGACAGACAGGAAAATGAACAATATAAATCTCAATATATATATATATATATATATATATGTATATATATATATATATACATATATATATACATATATATATATATATATATATATATATAAAACAGCAGATGACAAACTCTCTCCAATTGCACATTTGCAATTGAATATACAAATACGCAAAACTAAATACACTTGAGAAATATCAAATAACTGAATTCAATAAAATATAAACAGTCATACTACGAAAATACATGAACTTGCTTTTTTTATTTCAATTGGAAAGTTTAAATATCAAAGTAATTAAACCTAAATAATCAAAGGTTTCTGATATCCTAAAAGAATATTTTTTTCCCCGGAAAATTCATTCACATTTAACTATTTTTCTCGAGTAAGTAATCATTTCTATCCGTCCGATTTTATTAAAAACCATTCATAGTTGCTCGATCCATATCTAAAGGGAGATTTTTTTTTCTAGTTATGAAAAAAATTGGGTATTTTCATCTTTACACAAAAAGGATTTTTTTTTTATAATGAAATGCCTCATTAGACAAACGGATAAAAGTAATATCTAGATGTAAAACTAAATATATGCATAAATACAATCATATCTATATACAGTATGTATGTATACATATCTATATATCCAGGGTTTGATTAGTATAAAACGAAGAAATAATTTTAAGTAACAAAAGAATGTATATGAATATTTGTATGTATATATATATATATATATATATATATATAGATAGATAGATAGATAGATATATACATATATATTTATCTATATATATATATATACATTTGTATATAAACATATATACATACATATACATACATACATATATATACATATATATATGTGTATGTGTATATATGAATATATATTTATATACATGTGTGTGTATATAATATTCATATATATATATATATACATATATATATATATATAAATATATATATATATATAAATAAATAATATATATATATATATATATATATATATGTATATATATATACAGATGTGGTAGGACAAGAAAAGTGGCTTTCAACATCATGATCTTTGCATTGACATTGTATATAATTTAAACCTCTTCTAAAATTCTATATTGACATTTTATTACAATTTACTTTTGAAAATCATCCCGCCAGTTTCCTCTTCACTTCCATAAGAAAAATGGTTTATTGAGAAAGTCTTAGGATTATGATCAATCTACCCTTGGGAAAGGTTTTAATTCTTTAATTTTACTATATTTTGAGTATTACTTTCCTGGCTAGTCTTCGTCTGCTGATACTCGAATTAATTTGCTGGTTAGAAACGTGTTGTTCAATAAATTCTTTATTCCTGATCAGGAAATTGATCTTCATGCATGTTGCATAAGATTTTTCTTTATTCTGACAAGCATTTATCTTGAATATTTTTAGGCATCTTT
>NC_090744.1:110466851-110469351 GCF_036898095.1 Palaemon carinicauda | reverse complement strand
TTTTCGTTTGATCTCTTATCTCTGCTTCTTCTTGTCTCTATTTCTTTCTGTTTTCATTCGCAATAAAAATGGACATTTTCTATAGCTTTGAGATTATCTCATCTTTGATAAAAAGAGCTTCGTGAATGCGTGTAAATATATATATATATATTAATATATACTGTATATATGTATATATATATATTGTGTGTGTATATATATTCAAAAAGCTATATATCAAAGATTTTATATATATATATATATATATATATATTATGTATATATAAATAAATATATATATAGATAGAGATAGATAGATAGATAGATAGATAGATAGATTGATAGATAATTAATATATAGATAGACAGATAGATAAGTATATAAATATATTTACACATATATATAAGTGTAACTATATATATATATATATATTTATATATTTATATATATATATATATATGAGTGTGTGTGTGTGTGTATGTGTGTGTTCACATATACAGTATATGTGTGCGTGTGTGCGTTTCTATAAACATATAAAAATGTAAAATATTTACATCTGTTGTCCTAATTTTAATCCGTGATCCTATCTTCTGTTTAATATCGATTTGTTAAACTTCATCGAAATAACATGAAAAAAAAGTCTATATAGAATTTGGAGTAACTAGTCACCAGCTGATCAGTTCTAAAATATGAGAATTAGAATTGTCTTATTAAATTTAACACCAGAATTTTCAAGTGACTGATAGAAATGATAAGAAACATTGTCATATAAGTAACTCTGAAGGGGAGAATGGCACTCCACCAAATCAAACCATTGTTCTCTAGTCTTGGGTAGTGCCTTAGCTTCTGTACCATGGTCTTCCAAGGTCTTGGGTTAGAGTTCTCTTGCTTGAGTTACACTCAGCACACTATTCTATCTATTTTCTCTTCTTCTTGTTTTGTTAAAGTTTTTATAGTTTGTATAGGAAATGTTTATTTTAATATTGTTACTCTTCTTTAAAATATTCATTTTTTCCTTGTTTCCTTTCCACACTGGGATATTTTCCCTGTTGGAGCCCGTGGGCTTATAGCATCCTGCTTTTCCAACTAGGGTTGTAGCTTAGCATTTGATAATAATAATAATAATAATAATAATAAATAATACTAATAATAATAATAATAATAATAATAATAATAATAATAATAATAATTCGTTATTATGTGAGTGAATGTCCCCAGTGCATGAAAGGGGTCAAAACGTGATGGATAACACAACGATGTAAATAGATTGTACTATAGATATAAGTGATAAAGATTTGGAATCAAGAATAGATATATACATGTTAAACTCTAAGTAGAAAGAAAGCAATTGGGATTTTCTTTTTTTATTTCAATAGCTATTTTACGTTATATTCTTTAAACTCCGCCACGAAACCCAGCTAAGAGAAGGAAACCAAGAAATATTTTATACAAATCAAAATATTTAGACAGTTTTCTTTGTTCTATTTCCTATTCTAAAACAGGACGGATTAAAAAACCTGGTAAAAACTTGAAGGATGAAAAATGTCATTTGGAATGCAGCAAGCCTAGTGCGTCCAAGTAGGAACTACAGAAAAAAAACGCAAAAACCTGAAGAACACAGAATAAGAATAGGATATCAGGACGAGAGAAAATGTGAGGAAAGGGGAGAGGAGATTTACATGAATTAGTAAAGTGACCTGATGTTTTACAGTAGCCAGTGAGGGAGAAAATTCTGTTTTAGAGCATTGTCAGGGAAATTTTGGTATTTGACGGAAATACGAGGTTGGTAAAGCGATCCTAGTTTTGTTTTGTTTGTTTTGAGGGTCTGTTTTATCATCTAATCGTTGTATTTTATATGCTTCCTATAATGTTTATTACCATTTTGATATTACATGCAATCAAATACAATTGCACAACAGTTGTGAGTTCTTGGTCCTTCTATAATTGATGGTAATTGTAATTAGTAACGTGATATTCTACTGTATTCTTAAATTCATTTTATTGATATTAGCATTAGAGAATTTTGCCGTCTTGTATAATTCTATTACATATACAAAAAAATAATAATTCTCAAAATTTATCAACATTACATTTACTATCCTCCTTAAAAATACAAATTCTTTTGATACAAATAGTATTACTTCAAATAGATATTCTTCTCCTAAACTTTGTACTCGAGGAACAATATAATTGCTACACAAACCGTTACACAAAGACCTCAGCAGCAGGCAGTCAAACCCATTTACTTATGCTGCAGCATTTACCCGTGTTGTGGAATTTCAAGGATATTAAGGTACTCGGCCCGATTAATTTTGGCACTTTGTCAATCTCTTGTTAGAGTTTTTAGCTTCTCTCTCTCTCTCTCTCTCTCTCTCTCTCTCTCTCCTCTCTCTGTATACAATTATATCTAGATATGAAATATATATATATATATATATACATATATATATATATATATATATATATTATGCGAGTGTGTATGGTTAAAATCTATTATATAAATCTTATAAACTAATGAAAG
>NC_090744.1:110451851-110464351 GCF_036898095.1 Palaemon carinicauda | reverse complement strand
TACTGTTCTCAGCCGTATTTCGGTAAAATACAGGCGACCGTAATTTTACCAAACTTTGTTATTATCTTTCACAGGTTCGTGACCATAATATCACTCCTTTACGTCCGTATATCCGTTTTTGAAAACGGTAAATGCCTAGCACCCATTTATTCCACGGTTTTACCGTTTTTTCTTTTACGTCAATTTTTTAAGAGTGTAGATCTTAATGATGCTGAAGAGATCTATGACAACTGAAAAATTATTGTTGCAATCTCAGATGGAAATGAAAGGAGAGCAATTATAAGGTAAAGGGACAAAACACGACCGAGCTATTGATGGGATTACAAGAGGAAGGCGCAATTAAGAGATGACTGTTTTGAAGTTAAATTGAATTTAGGAAAGGTATAAAAGTAATTGGCGTGGCAATGAATACCCATTTTTACCAGAGGATAATGGTGGATGTGAATAGATTGGTAGCATGACATCTCGAGAGGGATGTGCTAGTTATCAAGAAGAAGAAGAAAAGTGTGGGAGAAAAACTCGTTATAAAGGGATGGTTTGATTGATGCTTGTTTGGGCCGTGTGATTGTTTATGAAAGATTAATGGTGAAGATATATACAGGGCAATTAGATAGTCTATTAGAAGCCCTTTCATGATAGCATAGTTTATTTCATAAATATTTAAACTGGATATAGATATAATTGACGTAGATTGAGTGTCATACAAGTTGTGCAATGACTGTATTGCAGATAAATAATTCTATAGATATCCTGAAGAGGAGTGAAGAGGAGTTGAAAATAATAGTGGATGCGTTTGAAAGTGTTTGTGGTAATGATAGAATCATGATTTATAAAGAATACTAACTAGACTAAGTAAGGAAGAGATGATTTTAGATATTATTGAAAGAACTGGTAATCATCAGTGGTTGACTCATGTATTGAATTAGAAAGGAAACATAGGAGACTAATTGTGTGTGCATATATATATATATATATATATACATACTATATATATATGTGTGTGTGTCTGTATATATATATATATATACATATGTATATATATATATATATGTGTGTGTGTGTGTGTGTGTGTGTGTGTGAGTGTGCGTGTATATGTGAGAGTTTTTAGGCATAAAGGTTTGAGTATGTTTAACTCTGATAGGAGGAGAGAGAGAGAGAGAGAGAGAGAGAGAGAGAGAGAGAATGGCGACCATGTAGCTCATATGTGAAAGGAAGATATTTTATATTCAAGAGAGAGAGAGGAGAGAGAGAGAGAGAGAGGAGAGAAAAGAATAGTATTATGCATTGATTTTCAGGAATCCAGGAGAGATTTGCATCCCCGCATGAATTGCTTGCAGCCGTCACTGCAAAAACCATTCGGTTAATTTCATCCCGCGGTGTTTGCTCCGCCTCCCTCCATCTGGTCTGCCTCTGAAAGCAATTCCTGGGCGAAAATGTTTCTATTGCGAATTATAGAAGCACCAGATAGACAAAGAAATGAATACCGTCGCGTTGGCCCGCTGTCCTTGATTAAGGGAGACAGGGATTTGCGATTCTTTTGTTGGAATTTCAAAAGCGTTTAGAAGGCAGCGTCCGAAAGCAGAGAGATTGGGGGGAATTCTTGGGTTAAATCGACTGAGCTGTGTACGAAGAAGAGATTTTTTATCGTTATTTTTTTCCCTTTATGCGTATATGAATGGCATTTATTTACTGAGTTATTAGTATGAATATATACACACACATATCTATCTATCTATTTATCTATCTATCTATCTATCTATCTATATATATATATATATATATACTGTATATATGTGCGTATATATATACATATACATATAAATATATATTAGATACATATATATAGTATAAATATGTATATACGTATTATACATACATACATATATATATATATATATATATTTATACATATATGTATATATATATATATATACATACATATATATATATTTCGGGCATGCTACTTTCTTACAGTCCCGTGGTAGGGGGCTGAGGGAGTAGTCATACCATGGTGAGAGGTGGAGTGTGATCGTGCATGTATATATCTATCACAATATATAGCCTTCATTTTTAACTGGTCGCGTACACTAGCATAATAGCCTATAATCATAAAAAGAAACTTACATGTGATGTAACCTCCCCGTAGAGTTTATGCACCAAACGCCTGATGAAACATTAAAATTGTAATGGCGTTCCCGTTGAGTTTACGTGAAATGAAATTTTAAGGCAGGGATTATTATTATTATTATTATTATTATTATTATTATTATTATTATTACTTGCTAAGCTATAACCCTAGTTGGAAGAGCAGGATGCTATAAGCCAGAGGCTCCAACAGGAAAATAGGGATTAAAAAAAAGTTATTCTCGACCTTGACAATTTCGGTTCTTAAATAAACCAGTAAAGTAATTCCCTTGTGAAAAACGTAGCGGAAAATATATCGGAAAGACATTCCCGGGTAATTTCTTAAAGGGAAATGTCATAAAGGTTCCAGTTAGCCTAATAAATGTATTTCTAGCAAATTAGAAAAAATGGAAAAATATAGATTACAGACTATGGAAATAACCTTGAATGGTTAAGTAAGAAAAACATGATTTATAGAAGAAAAAGTAGGTCAGATAGAAATATGAAAATATATAAGGAAATTCAAATTAAATCATATTTTACGCTATGAAAAGGAATAAGTATAAAATACAGATAAAAAGAATATCGAATTAGCCACATTTTAGGCTAAAAAGCAATAAGTACAAAATACAGAAAAAAAATGAAGCCATATTTATGCTAGGAAATAAGGAATAATTAGAAAATATAGAAAGAAAGAAATTAGAATCAAACAATATCTTACTTTAAAAATTAACAAGTAGAAAACCCAGAAAGAAAAAACTACAAATCAAACCATAATTTTACCATTAAAGAAATAATAAGTAGAGAATACAAACCTCAAATTAAATCATATATTACTGTTTAAAAATGGTAATAAGTAAAAAATACAGAAAACATAGGAATTCCAATTAAACCAAATGTTACGGAGGAAAAAGGGAATAAGTAGAAAATACAAAAAGAAAATCATATTATACCATGTATTACTATACAAAAAATTTAATATATAGAACATACAGGAAGCAGATAAATCAAAATTATACCACACTTTACGCTAAGAAAAAATAAAAGGTAAAAAATACAGAAAAAAATGAATTCAAATTATACCATATAATAACAGTTTTAAAAAATGAATAAGTAGAAAATAAAGCCGAAAAGAAAAAGTATTAGGGAAATAACACGGGAAGAAGACTCCCTCCCATTGGCCAGACGAGATAACCTCTTTGGATAAAGGCTCATTAAGCCACCCATTCCATCCCAGTTCCCTGTCTCGCTCCGTCTGAGACGGGCGTCTGTGGGAGTGTTGAAGCAGACGGAAATGGCAACGCTTTCTCAGAAAGACGTACTTTGACAGCAACTACTTCCCCTTGCTCGAGGCCAAAGGGCGATAATTCGCTCAACTAAGGAAAACACATAAGTAATCCACCCGAGGAAAAGACCCCCTCTGGGGGGAGCGTTGCCCCCCTTCCTGATATCTATTTCTTTTCGATACCTCTCGGTCATTTTTAGGTTTCTTCTTTGTGGTTAGACTTCTGTAATAGATATAAGGTTACTGAGAATTTTGAAATTACGGCATTGGATTAAGTGATATCACATTCACTGTATATCATCTTATATATATGTATATATATATATATATATATATATATATATATATTGGTGTGCTACTGTTATAAGCACACATTGAGTATGTGTTGTTTCAGATGTATGTAAATGGATAACTGAATACATCTTAATAGCTTTAAAGTATTTATTCTATAAAAACAACAGAGTTAAACATCTCCATCACTGGAGGAAGCTGGGTTGGTCAGATGACCAATTCTGGTGAAGTATAGATATGAACTGACTAACTTATCGATATCACAGATATCGTATGCTTAGTTTATTTTAGATTCGTCATAAACTCGGAAGACACCTGCATCCAGTGACGTCACAAACTTTCACACGCTGAGACAATGTGTTGACGTTTAAGAAGAATGTCATATTGTCGAGGTTTGCATTGTATGTCCTGTTATGATTTGAATGACTACAGCAAGTCCCACAGTTAGCTCCTTCAACCAACATGACATATTACGTCATGTGTTTTAAACATGTAATATTAACTATTCTAACTATTACATTAGCTCGGCCAGCTATCTAAATTTTTTTTTTACAAAAATTTAACAACAAGCCAAAACATGGTTACTAGGTGTGACTGGACATACGTATTATTCTTTGTTTAACTTTAGCCATAATCAACCGAGGACGAATGTCCAAATAGGCACATTAAAAAATAATAACAATAATGCATATAAAAAAGATATTACCAAAGCAAAAAGAAAAATGCATGATAAAACAAAGATCATATATATGGTACATTGCTAGCAAATGATTATATGGTACCAAAAAAAAAACTTCTGACTTACATATGATTCGGTAACTTGATAAAGAATAATTGTTACCTTTGTCAGAAACATAATACTCAATTTTTAGTGCACAAACATGAATTCCTGGTACGTACACGTACCACGGTTTCGTACATATATATACAGTATATATATATTTATATATAGGGCTGATATATTTTATTAGATGCCCATAGACTCTGTTATATATATATTTTTTTTTCTCTTTTCTTTTTTAACATTCCGGCTTATATATTTTTATTAGATGCCGAGAGAAAAAATGATTTATATCTTTTTTTTTTTTTAAATGTTGTTTTAAATGTATTTTTAACAATGCAAATGTAGAAAATTTCTTTAATTACATATTACTAGCGTACTAACAGCTTTTCATACAAACTCTTCCCGACAAATTACTCCTTTAGCGAATGAGGTGGCCACTCAAATGGCTTTGAATTGAATCAAGTAGGGAGTATTGTCGGGACTAGGCGAATCGTTCCTTTGTAGCTGCTTGCTGTGCCGTAACCTACGCCAAACAAGGATGTTCACGGCGATAAATATCACCACCGTGATACCCAATCCTGCTAGTAGTATGGGGTGAAGAATTTCCTTATAAGTCGGTGACAGGTGGTCCATTTCGGTTAGTTTCATCAACCGCTTGGCAACTTGTCCGTTGTACGGGAGAGGGAGTGCTGGCATTGTAGAGGTCCACATGAAGTTCGCGAAGTAGGCTCGTTCTCTGATGATTGTCCGTAGACCAGTCACCATGGAATTCGGGGAAGTCCCGACACAACCATCTGCTGCGACGAAGATATGGGTGAAGGACGTGGATCCGTCAGGGCATGATACATTGAAGCCGTCCTTGTCGTATCGTATCCACGAGCCATTGTTCAGTCTGCAATTGAACTCATTATTGTCAAAGGGATAAAGCTTATCCAGACAATTTTCACTTGTATGGGAGAGAGCACCGTCTAGCACTATACCTAACTCGCATGAATCCATTAAGTTTTTATGGAATTCAAATGAGTCAGCTGTACATATTTTTCTATCCATTGCATCTGAACAGTGAGTTAATTGATTTAAGTCTTTAATGACCGTATATGTTTCCTTGTCTGGGGAAATCAATACGTGTCCTGTCAAACTGGATATTACTGGAGTTGAGTGATTCGTCATGAAAGTCGGAAATGGTGATATCCTGTAAGATTGCCAGGCATCAGAAGAATCAAAGGGAATTGTAATCATAATCTTGTTATTATCTACGTTTACTGTAATTAGGCTGTAATAAAATTCTAACCTATGTTCGTCTAACAAAGGAACATAGCCTAGTTTATCCCTTCCGTTCTCCAGAATTGACTTTAAGTAACTTATAGGCAACAAATGGGGCGACAATACACCTTTAGTTGCTAACGTGATAGCTTCTACATAATCCTTGAATTTCTCAATGAAATGTGTAATTCTGTTATGTATGTGTTCTATCTTTGAATCATAATACGTTAATGTTGCCAACAAATCCTGTACTTCCATAATTTGAACGATATTATTTGAATGTTCATTTAATAAATCCATAATTTTATTGATTGAAGCTAACTGATTCCTTAGTTCTGACATAATCAATTCATCTTTATGAGTCAAGAACTCAATTTTCTTATTTTGATTACTAATTTTAAGACGATTGGAAATTCCTAAACCTAAACTTGCAACAGACCCAAAGATGCTTAATGCAGCATAAATAAATGGATTCCGTCTTTCTTTATGTTCGTGTCCTACAGTCCACATCAAAAGGTCATAAGCCAAAGATCCTGTCTCGCCAGTCTTATTTTTCAAGTCATCAGATAGCATCTCTGCAACTTTTAATGTTGATCCAAGCAAACTCTCTGTAGTCAAATGAAAATGTCTTCTATGCAACTCATCCAATGATGCAGAAAACCTTGAAATGGCGGTTCTTAAGCTAATGACATCATTCTCTTGAAGAAAAATTGCTTGCATATTCACTTCTACAATTACGTTGGTTGATGTAATAAAAATGTCTTTTTGTCTTTCAACTATATTGCCATATTTAAAATATATATTTTTAGTCTTAGAGCTCATCCCACACGAGAAAAAAGTCTGAGCGAACAATATCACTCCCAACAACAAAAAATTCATCTTGGAAACCTGTAACGAGAAAAAACATATGTAATTACTCCTGTATTAAAAAGAAAACTTTTAATCACATAAAATAAAATAAAATTTTCCTTCACTTCTTTTCCTCTCTTTTCTTTTTAATTTCTTATGTGAGCCAATGGTACTATTCTCTCATCCGTGGGTTGGGATACGTTTTGAACTCTAAACCTATTGGCGGTTAATGTTTCCAAAATGTTAAATGGGCCTTCAAACTTAGGTGTTAGTTTATAATAGAGCCCTTTTTTGACATTGATTTGAATATATATGTTATCACCCACGGTATATGTTTTAGTTGGTTTCGCTATTTTATCATGATTCCTTTTCATTATGATTTGTGATTCATCTAAATTCTTTCGAAGGATATCATATCGACTTATACTTGCATTTATACATTCTTTTAAAGGATTTGATAGATTAGTTGTAGGCGTTAATACATGGAAAGGTGTTCTAACTGGGGTACCATACAATGCTTCATGCGGTGACATTTTAATTGATATATGATATGAATGATTCAGAGTACTCAGTGCCGCCGGTATTGCAATATCCCAGTTGGGGTCTGATCCCCCTAGTGTTACCCTCAATACATTCAATATCTTCCTATTTGCTCTTTCCACTAGCCCATTCGACTCTGGGTGATATATCATGGTATTTATTTTCTTTATGTTGAGGAATTCACACAATGAGGTAAGAAAGTGATTATTAAATTCACCACCCGAGTCTGAGATTATCATGTGTGGAATTCCATGTTTACAAATGTAACACTCGTAAAACTTCCTAGCGCATTCAATCGCAGTTTTAGTTTTAAGCGCTATTAGTTCTGTATATCGAGTTAAAGCATCTATAATTACTAAGAGGTGCTTATTTCCTCTGTCTGACTCGTAAAATCCTGTTAACAAATCTAAATGTATTCTTTCAAAGGGTTGATTGGGCACAGGATAAGCTCCTAGGCTGACAGGTGTTTTCGTATGCCCTTTGTTTTCCTGACATGTGCGACAATTAGCTATGTGTCTTTTCATATCTGTAAGCATTGTATGCCAATAAAACAATGATTTGGCTTTCTGTGACATTAATGAGAACCCCGGGTGTCCATGTAATGGATTTGAATGCAACCAATTCAGGATAGTGGAAATAAGTGAGATTGGTACTACTACCTGGTCGTTAGTTACATGTGGTGTATTGCGGGTTTTCCTTGTCACAGTTCTACACAGAATATTATCTTTGATTATATAATTCTGCTGCTTATACTTGATATATTCCTTTTCTTTATGATTGTCTTTCAAAGCATTTATAATTGTTTCTATTTCTGATCTTTTCTTTGCTCAGTCTGTAACAATTCAGCGCTCCAGCCTAAATCTTCTTGTTCAGATATTGTTTTTACAATAGGCATGGATGTTGATATATCTATTAATTCAGCTAAAGGCTCCGTACAAGATGACACGGGGTTGCGTGATAATGCATCCGCAATGATATTTGCTTTCCCAGGTAAATACCCGATTCTTGCACCAAAATCTTGAATGATCAAATGCCACCGAGTTCGTTTAGGGCTGTGATTGAAGCCTTTAAAGAACTCTGTTAGTGGTTTATGGTCAGTAAGAACCTTAACGGGATAACCGTAAATTATGAACTTAAAATGCACTAGCGAATTAACAATAGCTAGTCCTTCCTTGTCTATTACTGCATACTTACTTTCGGAAGTTCTCAATTTTCGAGAATAGAAAGCTATCGGGAAAAATTGTTTATCATATTGCTGAAGCAATACCCCTCCTACTCCTAAGTCTGAGGCGTCTGTTGCAATGAAGAATTCCTTACCGAAGTCAGGAAATTTTAAGATAGGAGAACTACACAGTTCATCTTTCAAAGTATTAAACGCCTGTTGATGTTGCTCAGACCATATGAAATCTACGCCCTTCTTCGTAAGATCAGTTAAAGGAGCGGCTATTATTGAATAGTTGCGTATAAAACGCCTGTAATATCCACTACAACCCAGAAATTGCTGTATTCCCTTGACATTAGTAGGTATGGGAAAGTTACGTATAGCCGACACCTTATCATGGACTACTTTAAGACCTTGGCTTGACACCATGAAACCCAAATATATTAATTCTGTTTTGAAAAATTCACACTTACTAATCTTTACCCTTAAGTTATGTTGTTTTAATCTCTGTAGTACTAGTTCTAACTTACGTAGATGTTCTTCTAAGGTGTTGGAAAAGATTACAAGATCATCCATATAGGCATGCAATATATCCCCTAACAAGTCTCCAAACACTATGTTAATCATTCTTGTAAATGTTATAGGAGCACAACGTAAACCAAAAGGCATCCGTAAAAATTCATAATGTCCCCTGGCTGTGCTGAAGGCTGTGTATGGGATACTATCTTCTTCTAATGATATCTGGTGAAAGCCTTTAAGTAAGTCCAAACTGGTAAAATATTTATTCTGACCTAACAAAGACAAAATATCGTCAGTACATGGCACTGGGAATCGATCAGGGATCGTTTCCTCGTTTAGACGACGAAAGTCGACGCAGATACGCCATGTTCGATCTTTTTTCGGTACAACTATTAAAGGAAAATTATAAGGGCTGTTTGATTTCCTAATGACTCTTTCTTCTAGCATTTTACCTACTTCATCATTTATTTCATTCTGGAATTTCATAGGGAGTCTGTACGAGGGTACATAGATAATTTTCTGCTTGTCCTTTAACCTTATTTGATGCTCGATCACATCTGTTTTTCCTAAGGATCCATCCGTAGTGGAAAAGACATCTTGATATTTAGTTAAAAGTTTAAAAATTTTCTGCTGAATTTCTTCGTCTTGAATGTCCTTACTGATTTTATTTTTAATAGATCGTAAAAGGGATTCATCCGCAACTGATTGAGAGTGATTGATTTCAGCAACGGTAAGAATACGATGTTTATAAACTTCTACATCTAAGATATGTTGATTTTTGTGAATTACTAAAGTGTTATTTAAATGATTACAGACTTCGATATTACATTGCTGATGTGAGCCTACTGTATAAATAGCTTGTGTGACAGACAATCCGTTAGTTTTCAAAGTATCGGAAAGGATTAATATTTCAGATCCCGGTAGTGTTTTCTTTATTTGCACTATTAAATTCGAAGGTATGTTTGGTTCGATAGATTGCGTGCAAGATGATATTACGGGTGAACGAGAATTCTGCTGGGTCACGTATATTATTTCTTTATTAGTGAGACAAGTTATTGGTTCTTCAACGTACGTTACGGTTACATTTGTCGTCTCCTTTTTATCCAAAACTGATTTTAAGGTATTAGAAGACTTATAGAATTTCCCTTTGATATACACGCCGTGCTTGGCAGGAGCTAAGATAATGTTTTGATTTCCCATAGATGGGTATCCTATAATTACAGCTGGATACATATTAATGTTTTTTACAACAACAAATGTATCGGCAAACGTGCGATTACCGACTCTGAACTGAACATGAGTTATGCCTGTGACATTTAATTCATTATTTCCTATACCTGAAAGTCTAATTCCTGATTTTTCAATCGGAAAGTTTGAAAACAACAAATGATGTGTCTTCAAATCCATGATATTATGTGGACTACCAGAGTCAAAAAATAACGTAAAGGCTTTGTGTTCTAAATTTACAGCATATAAGGTTGGCCGTAACTCATTTTGGCTTATTATTGTATGAATTTGTTGCAAATCTACGGGAGCATGCACTGTTTTACTTAATTAGGCCGTGTGTTTCATAGGAAAATCTATTGTCTCACAATTATCTGATAAAACATTAAATTGATTATTCAATACTATTGATGTTGACATGAATGACCTTGACCCAACATCACTCTCTTCCCCTCTAGAGTTAACTATGTGGTATTTGCTTTGCTCTGCACATTCTGAAAATTAGTCTGACCTTGCGAGGTCTGGTTTGACGGCCCAGGCTCAGCGATATTTGAAGAAGTGTTTGTTTGTTTTGGACTCTGAACTGCATTGACATTTGGTTGTTTCTTCTTATTGTTAAAATGAGGATTTTTCTTTTTATTTCCATATGGAACTGACTGTGGAATTGACTGTGTATTTCTAGGATATTGTTGTGTCTTACGCGAGTAACATTGACTATATGAATGTGTTGCAGTGTTGTGAATTGAGCAAAATTTCGTTCTGCAGTCTGTGCTTATGTGACCTTGACGTTTGCAGTTATAACACGTCAATCCCGCTACTGGACTGCTAACTACGTTCACTGTTTGTGGTTTTGTTTCATTCTTTGCAAAAACTTGAGTTAACACGGGATCGAGATCTGGACACTTGGACATGTGTTTCTTTATCTGTTTATAGACATCCAATTCCGTACTTGCAGGCGTTAACTTCTTATCAAAACACCGCACTAAAGCTTCAGGCAACATAAGTGTCATGCAAGTCAAATACATTAATCGTAAAAAATCTTTCACGGAGATGTTATCGTTAGTAACCCAAGTGGAATGACCTAAAATGTCCTGATATTCGTTAAGCCTATCAGCTATGAGAGCTGCTCTCTCAATAACATTAAGCCGATTCATAGTGGCTTGATTAAGTGTATTTCGTAACGTTAATACTACATCCAAGGCTTCCTCACCCCCATAGATCGCGCGTAACCTAACTTTGAAATCATCCCAAGTAACTGCTTCTTGAAATGAAACACCTCTTAAATATGCACTCGCATCCCCCTTAGAAAAATCTATAAAACTTTTAGCTTCTTGTAATTGTACAAAAGGGTCTACGATTTGTTTGGCATTTAAATGGGCATCGACGGATGAAATCCATGACTCCACATTTTGTGGCAAGAACCCGTTGACCCGACCTTGAAAAGGAAGGATTGCTGACCTGGCATTTACAAGCGTCACAATTGGAGGAGGATTAGTCTGACCTACACCACTAGGTCCAGGGGAAGGGCTGACAGGAGGAGTCATGACTGCTGTATTTTTTTTTTCCTATCTCTTTGACCCCTTGCAATTCTATCAAAATACAGACACAGACGCCCACTGCGTAAACTCATATGTATAATAAAATTCCCCAAACAATGTTACTAATCCCAAAACATTTCCTGAGAATTTCTGAAAGAAAAAGGAATTAGCACAAAAAAAGAAAAATTCTGAATGAGAATTCGGAGTTTCCCTTAACAAAGATTAGCAATTCACTCACCCCAGTAATAATCGACTAACGACTCGTGATAACTACACTTCACAGCCCAAACTGGAATGAATTAAAAAAATCTGTACTTAGCTTATATATGGATCTGCGTGATGTCGACACGTCCTCTCTCTCTCTCTCTTGATGTTTTGATAGCGATGTATCGTTCGAGTTTCTTGTTGAATGTAGTGCTTCCTGGATATGTTTAGCAATTGTTGAACGCCAGTCCTTGGGTTTCCTAGGATGTTGATTGAAGATTCAGGTTGTATTCTAACATTTGTTGATGTTAGCTGTTTCGTTGGACTATAATACTTAGTCAAAATTGTAGATTCATGTAGATAATGTTGAGTTCTTGAAGATCTTTCTCTGGTTTTACAGCTTTTATTTTGAAGTCTTGAAGATCTTTCTCTGGTTTTACAGCTTTTATGTTGAAGTCTTGAAGATATTTCTCTGGTTTTACAGCTATTATTTTGAAGTCTTGAAGATTTTTCTCTAATTCTTAGAGTTTAACCGCTGCTACCATTTATTGGTGTGCTACTGTTATAAGCACACATTGAGTATGTGTTGCTTCAGATGTATGTAAATGGATAACTGAATACATCTTAATAGCTTTAAAGTATTTATTCTATAAAAACAACAGAGTTAAACATCTCCATCACTGGAGGAAGCTGGGTTGGTCAGATGACCAATTCTGG
>NC_090744.1:110444351-110449351 GCF_036898095.1 Palaemon carinicauda | reverse complement strand
AAAAAGTTACCACTAATACAGAAGAATTACTACCAAAATATATCATTCGAAATATAAAATCTGATAAAAACCTCAGACTAAGACAAAAAAATGTTATTCTATGGAAATTATACAATCACTTGTTTCACTGGAAATTAATTTTATGAAAATATCTAATTTTGACAATTAATGAAATGAGTTAACACTTTAACACTCTAATGAATATACAATGATGAAATTTACATATATGTAACTATTACACTTACGTCTTTTGGTTCACACGAGGTTACCAAACAGTTAAGCAAAATAAATACACTTCACTATTGAACCTAAACCTCACAGGGCCAGCTACAAAAATTTATGTTAAACTATACTTACATTAACACACTACATTGAATTAATATTCAATAGTTTCATCAACGTTTGAACACACTATACACCTGCTATTGTTGGATAGAAATCACTAATCATGTTTGACAGTAAAACACTATTCGCACTTTAGAGGAGAGCGGGCTGGCTGGAACTCTTCTGTTGCTTATGCATTCCAGGGGCTATATATATTAACTTAATTCGTCTAGAAAATTCCAATAGATCATTCTCGTGGCATGGGGGGAAAGGCTCTACTGGCAAAAGGTTGCCAACGTAGTAAATTAAAAAGGGATGCTAACCTTGCTTGCAAGGCAACCCTCTCTCAGCTAACTCCGCCCACCTACCTCTCAACAATAAAAAAAAAGACTAAATCTAATTCGATAATTTTTATGCACTTTCTACCCACATGGAAACATAAAAATTACGTAATCCCTCGTGTTCATACCTCGTGTGGGTCATGGAGCATAAATAAACGAGATTACATAAGACTTCGTAACAAAATATGTGAAATAAAAAGTTAATTCTTAAAAATAACGTACATTTACGTATATGGAATTGAATGAAAATACAATTACATGAATGACGAAAATCTTATGTAATTTACATACATTACTTAAACCTACGAGAGTGGAACTCACCTATACATCTCTTCATTACACAAATAAAATACATGAATAAAATACTTTATATTATGCTAGACCAGTTTCGTAAGAATATATATATATATATATATATATATATATATATATATATATATATATATATATATATATATATATATATATATATATATATATATATATATATATATATTATGATTATGTATCAAATAAAATACTAATTTCATTAACATATTAAGGTTAGAGAGAGAGAGAGAGAGAGAGAGAGAGAGAGAGAGAGAGAGAGAGAGAGAGAACAAAGCGGAGGTTAGTTAAGTAGACTTGTTAATTCATACTAAGTAACACCAAACCACAACATCCTCCTAGCAACCGATGAAACAGAGACATACCGGCATGTCACGCAGGTTTGCTTATACCAAAAATGTAAACTATGCAATATTGGAGCCCTAACAATTCGCTAAGAAAGAAAATGCAGACTTCACAGGTCTAGCCGCCGCGCCAAATTCTGCAAGCAAGCATATCCTTTTGTGAGGATTGTTGGAGGGAGTCAATTTGGAAGCGCCCTCCAGGGGGTGAATGAAAAGAAAGAGTAGCGGCAATGCGAAAGAGTTCTGCCGCTCATCACTCGATCCAGCCTGGGGTCTTCAGTCCTGCAATACACCTGACCTACCCCACTTAGGTACTTCTCTTTAATACTTCGTAATCTCCGTTAGCCATGATAGAAGGGAATCCTCCAATCGAGTGAATAGGACGAACAAATGGGCGCTGAACTAAGGCGATTAATTGATGTGCGCTGAAACAAGTTTATGTACTACCCACTTATGAGAGAGAGAGAGAGAGAGAGAGAGAGAGAGAGAGAGAGAGAGAGAGAGAGAGAGAATGTTGGATGTGTGGTGGCCTATTAGAAACATCCCTGCCTGACGATCGCCAGACTGGGGTTCGAGTCCCTGTCAAACTCGTTAGTTCCTTTATTGTCTGCAATCTCACCATCCTTGTGAGCTAAGGATGGCGGGTTTGGGGAAGCCTATAGGTCTATCTGCTGAGCCATCAGTAACCATTGTCTGGCCATCCCTGGTCCTAATTAAGGGGGGGAAGGAGAGGGATTGAACGCTGACCAGTCTCTATGGCATTGTCCGGTTGCTAGGTCAATGCCAATATCCATTGACTCTGCTATTCATGAGTGGCATTTAAATATTTAAACCTTTAATGCGCCTCAGAAGATATATATATATATATATATATATATATATATATATATATATATATATATATATATATATATATATATATATATATATATATCGCTTCATATTAAAAGATATTCTCATACACGTGTACCAAAATATGGAAACAAAAAAGGAACACAATTCACCGTCGCAATATATATATATATATATATATATATATATATATATATATATATATATATATATATATATATATATATATATATATATATATGTGTGTGTGTGTGTGTGTGTGTGTGTGTGTATTCACGCTTTAAATCAAAATTTATTCTTGTACACAATTAACAAACTCTGAATATAAAAAAGGAAAACAATCCACCATCGCAACAAATCATTAATTTTTTCCTAAAATCTTCGACCAGCTTTGTTGGTATCTCCTTACTAGGAAGCAAACAAACAATCAAACAAATGAAAGCTACAAATGTCCCATTACTGTAACTGGAAGTTTCCCTGGATTGTTCCCTGGAAGGTTTCCTCTTTCTCTAAGGCATTTGTTATCAAAGTTTGTATTTTTCCGTAGTACTATTGGTGAATTACTGAACGCGGTTAAAGTTGTTTTTTTCTCTAATACGTCCTTTAAAACACATGAAATATGGGTTTGATACTTTTTTTTATAGACGCTTAGAGGATTGAATGATTAGCTATGTCATAGTTACTGGATTTTTCTTATATATATATATATATATATATATATATATATATATATATATATATATATATATATATATATATATATACAGTATATATGTATATGTATATATATATATATATATATATATATATATATATATATATATATATATATATATATATATATATTTATATATATTTATATATATATATGTGTGTGTGTGTGTGTGTGTGTGTGTGTGTGTGTGTATTGGTGTGATCACTCGCAGGTTCCTATTTCAAAAATACACAATTCTTCTGCAGCTGTATAACGTAAGTTCTACATGCAATTATACGAAATATACCACGAAAATAATAGCATAATACTTAACAAAGACAATGAACATAAGTTACTTACCTCGTCGCCACAACTTCATGACTTTTAATGATATCCAATTATCCGACTGATGGGACGCTAGATTGAAACCTGCAAAAAGGAAACCAAATTACTCTCTCTCTCTCTCTCTCTCTCTCTCTCTCTCTCTCTCTCTCTCTCTCTCTCTCTCTCTCTCTCTCTCTGCCTTTGATTAATAACTAGCAATTTAGAATTAGTATGTAATCTCTCTCTCTCTCTCTCTCTCTCTCTCTCTCTCTCTCTCTCTCTCTCTCTCTCTCTCTCTCTCTCTCTCTCTCTGTCATTGATTAAGAAATAGCAATTCAGAATTAGTATGTAATCTCTCTCTCTCTCTCTCTCTCTCTCTCTCTCTCTCTCTCTCTCTCTCTCTCTGTCTCTCTCTCAGTACATAACTTTACCCGCATTAATATCTTTAAACCCATCTTTAAAATGTCTATTTACATACATACTACTTTTCTTTTAAATCATTCTAAAAATTTGAAATCAGTTTAAAATTTCATATTAAATTACCTTCAAATTATCCTTTCAAAATGAGTTTCAATATTCTCATTTGAATAATTTACTTTAAATTGAATTATGGAATATCAATCAAATTTTCCTTTAAATATACCTTTTCCTTTAAATTCACCCTGAAATCTGATCCGAATCCCATTAAGAATTTATTGAAAATAACAAATATCCAAAAAAAAAAATTATTTTAGAAATATTTCCTTTATACATCACGAAAATAATTGATATATAACTTTTGACTCCAATAAAGATTAGCCTTAAATTTTCAGATGTATTTTTTATTATATTACTAAGGGTTTAACTTTTTATTAAGTTGTTCTTTGTAATTCTTCCTAATTTCGTTTGACAATTTTGTTTTTATTACTGATGAATACCTACAGAGAGAGAGAGAGAGAGAGAGAGAGAGAGAGAGAGAGAGAGAGAGAGAGAGAGAGAGAGAGAAAAAAAAAAATATGATAACTTTCTTATAATTAAAACCAAACTTTCTATCATATTGTTAAAGTCAACAAGAGAACAAAAAAGTATATATTTATCAAGACGGATTCTGACTTACAATTGTATTCATATTAATTAATTAAAACTTTACGATAAAGTTGTTTCTTAATCATTTCTCAGGTATCAATTTTTAATGGTTGTTATTATTTCTAATACGTTAAATCACAAAGCTTATTTATATTGTGAATTATTCCCAGATACTCGAACATAAAAGTTTTTAAAGACATATAACCATCATCTCATATCATTATGAAAATTGCATTTTATAATGAGGGTTATTTTCAATAAAAGATTTCACAATTCAATTTAGCATAAGCTGGACTCTTTTCCAGGTATCTTATTACAATTGTTCATCATTTGCTGTAATCTTTGGTTGTCTCAGAATTCCGTCCATTATAAAATGATGAAATCTCTCCAGGTCTTTGCTACCTGCCATTCTAAAGAAGAATTAACGAAGAGAAACTCTTTCTCTTTCCCCAAAGGGATTTAGAAATGTCTGGAAAGACGTCATTACGGGAAAAAATGGTAAAGAAACGTCTTCGAGAAACATATGCAGGAAAAACACGAGAAACATATGCAGGAAAAACTATTTATGTTTTTTTATGTACACGAAGCTCTTCCCTTCTGTCACAACTGGTCTTCCCCTTGTTTGTGTTGGATAAGAAATGTTTGTATTATAAACGCCAAAATATTTCAAGTAATTAATACAGAAAGTTCGCGAGTGTATATATATATACATATATATATATATATATA
>NC_090744.1:110439351-110441851 GCF_036898095.1 Palaemon carinicauda | reverse complement strand
AAATAAATATCGTAATAGTTATGAAGAATATTGGGATTATTTATGATTCACGACACAGTAGACAGTAGAATGAATAAAATACTTCGTAAGATCTAGTTTTATTACCTTCGCCAACTTCGTTGCTGAGAAGAATATGTTTTGATAGGCGTGTTTTGTGTATGTCTGTGTGTTTGTGATTCGCATAACTCAAAAACTATTCAACCGAAGCTTTTAAAATTTGTTGGGATGATTAGCCATGATCCGAGGACAATCTTATTAGATTTTGGGAGTGATTAGGTCAATGGTCAAGGTCAAGGTCACAAAAAGGTCAAAAACTTCTTTTTGCCATATCATGGTCAACATTTATCCGATTTGCATGAAAGTAGTGCCTGAAAGCGCATAATCCAATTGCCTATCTTGTTATGTGGTGTAAACAAAGGTATGCACTCTCCCAAGTGCCTAATCTAGTTTATGATTTAATTTGTTTATTAATTTCTATTTATCAATACTAAATGCGTAAGCTTTGAATTTTTGTAGATGCAATTTGGAAAGATTTTGATGTATAAAAGGTCGTAACAGATAAGAATATACAATAAATTAGTGTAAACATATATCTCCAGCCAAAATATCAATATCATCCTTTTAGTATGAAAATTCTTAAACATTATAATCTTTAATCTCAAAGCAATATCTTCTATTTGGAATTCATAGTATATTCGTGGCTTTTAGATTGAAGGAAAATCAGATTTTTTATCATTTTCGTTTTTATATAATTCTCGATCGCTTGTTTTATGAAATTGAAAAATAAAGATAAATAATTTGCAATTCCAATATAACATGATAATTCGTTTTTTAAGATATTTTTAGGTCATTTGCTTTTTGAAATTAAAAAATAAAGATAAATATTTTTCGATTACATTATAACATGATAATTAATTTCTTTAAGATAATTATAGATCACTTGCTTTATAAAATTAGAAAATAAAGAAATATTTTGCAAATCCAATATAGCATGATAATTAGTTTTTAAGATAATTTTAGATCACTTGTTTCATGAAATTATGAAATAAAAAAATATATTTTGCAATTCCAATATATGATAATTAGTTTCTTGAGATAATTTTAGATATTTTGCTTTAAGAAATAGAAAAAGAAACGATAAATATCTTGCAATTCCAATATAACTTGATTAGTTTTTTAAGATAATTTTAGTTCGTTTGCTTTATGAAATAAGAAAAATAGATAAATGTTATGTAATTTCAATATAGCATGATAATTAATTTCTTTAAGATAATTTTAGATCATTTGCTTTGTGAAATAAAAAAAACTAGACAAATATTATGCAATTCCAATATAACGTGTTAATTATGTTTCACTTCTGAATATACTTAAGGAGCAATACAAAATAGCCAAATACAATTACAGTAGCTGTATTATATGCATCAATGGTCATATTTCCTATTCGATATCATGATTATGTAGCGTTTCTTACATATGTCTTCCGATATATGATTATAAATGTAAACGAGAATTTCTATAATGTTGGAGTGTGCTCAAATTATCAAATATAATTTTAAAGTTTTTATCAGTAGATAAAAAACTTAAAGGCTAAAATTACTATTCTGGTTTCAAAAAAAATATAATCAACTAAGATACCATAGAAAATAATCAGTTTCCATTATAAAACACTTATTAACTAGAGGGGCACTCAGTAGAGCGCAGACCTCCACTGCGGCAGCTTATTTCTCGACCTTTTGTTCGATCTTGAACTTAACCTTTGACCTTAACATGTATTAATTGGCGTGGGGTTTCATGCACTCAAATATGAACCAAGTTTGAAGTCTCTGTGAAAACGATGTCCAAACTTATGGCCGATTACGTGAACCAGACATTTTGCTTGACCGTAACCTCGACCTTTGACCTGGACCTTCCAAAATTTAATTATTTCTAGATTTATACATAACAGTTAATCCCTGCAAGTTTTATTACGATTAGAAGTGTGGCCAGGAAGCTGTTCACAAACAAACAAACACATACAGGGGCTAAAACATAACCTCCTTCCAACTTCGTTAGCAGAGATAATAATCCATATACAATTGGAAAAAAAGGTAACATTTAAACAATAATATTTTCGGTAAATATTTCACGGAAATATTCATAATTTGGAACTCAGTGTAAACAAACTATATTCTATTTATTTCAAAAAGGGCAAAATTTACATTATTCATTCCAAATTGATGGAATATCATACATAAAAAATTACAATCTGTCTCAGGAATATTTCATAATAAATAATCAATATTATTATTATTATTATTATTATTATTATTATTATTATTATTATTATTATTATTATTATTATTATTATCATTTAAGCTGCAACCCTATGTTGACAAACAAGAGGCTATAAGTTGATGGCTCCAACGAGGAAAAATAGCCCAGTGAGGAAAGGAAACAAGGAAATAAATAAACTGCAGGGGAAATAATGAACAATTAAAATAAAGCATTTTATAAGAACATT
>NC_090744.1:110421851-110434351 GCF_036898095.1 Palaemon carinicauda | reverse complement strand
GACGTTTTTGTGGATGAAGACTCATTCAGGCTGAGGTAGTGTGGTTGTAAACATGTTATTTTCTTCCCCTTTTTTTTTGTATTATTCTTATCAGGGAGACCAGAACGTTTTTATCTTACTGCTTTTTCACTTTGGCTTGAGTCGTTTGGACTTATGGTTTGGTTGAACAATAAGGCAACGATACTTTCACTTTTTATGTGTTCTGATGTCCCAATATTTCAATACCGCAATTTATGATTTCCCAATATTTCAATAACTCAACTTATGATTTCCCAATATTTCAATGACTCAACTTATGATTTCCCAATATTTCGATGACCCAACTTATGATTTCCCAATCTTTGAGTTACCCAACTTATGATTTCCCAATATTTCAATGACCAAACTTATGATTTCCCGATATTTCAATGACCCAACTTATGATTTCCCAATATTTCAATGACCTAACTTATGATTTCCAAATATATCAAAGACTCAACTTATGATTTCTCAATATTTCAATGACCCAACTTATGATTTCAAAATATTTCAATGACCCAACTTATGACCACACTAAAAGAAACCACATACCCTTCTCAGCAGAAATAAAAATGATAAACAACTCAGCGTTCTTCCAAGAAATTGAATCAGACATATTCGAACAACGCAGAGTTCTTCCAAGAAATAGAAGAAGACATATTCGGACACTGTTCTTCAAACATCAATAACGGAAAGTTTGTCCATCTAACAATATGTTCGGATCTTCTTAATTGAAAAGTTATGGTAAGTGAACCAACCCACCTGTGTTTACGTCTCGCAAACAGGAAGTTGGATAGGTGGAGGGGGGGGGGAACTTATAAGTAAATAGTGATCTAATTCTAAAGGTGAAGATGAGGAAAAATAGAAATGTCTCTCTCTCTCTCTCTCTCTCTCTCTCTCTCTCTCTCTCTCTCTCTCTCTCTCTCTCTCTCTCTCTCTCTCTCTCTCTCAGCAGCAAGCAGCAAGGTTGAACGACTGTTATGTTCTTGATGATAAAGAGAATGATATAGATAAAACAGGAAATGGATAAGGAATTAAGAAAAAATTGAGAGAGAGAGAGAGAGAGAGAGAGAGAGAGAGAGAGAGAGAGAGAGAGAGAGAGAGAGAGAGATAATAATCATAATTATATCGAAAAAACAGGACACGTATAATTAATCTCTCTCTCTCTCTCTCTCTCTCTCTCTCTCTCTCTCTCTCTCTCTCTCTCTCTCTCTCTCTCTCTCTCAGTTTTTAGATTATTTATACGTGTCCTGTTTTATCGATATTCTTCTTCTTCTTTGTCTCCATCGACCCCACATAGAAGTGGGAAAAGATGCAGACAAAGAAGAAGAAGAATATCGATAAAACAGGACGCGAAAAGATAATCTAAAAAATGAGAGAGAGAGAGAGAGAGAGAGAGAGAGAGAGAGAGAGAGAGAGAGAGAGAGAGAGAGAGAGAGAGATGCTTTCTCTCATAGAGCATAATCTCTCTCTTCTTCCTGCCACCTGGTGGTGTCAAAGTGCAAATGACGGAAGGACCAGCTTCCAGCGAGAGAAAGGTTTTGTGCCGATGATGTAATTGGACAGTAACGATGGCCGAGTCTTTCCTGCCGAAGCGAGATCCCTCTCTCAGCGTCTCAAGAAAAACACATAAGTAACACCACGGCGAAAGAGACACATAGAAAACACTCTAATATGTCTCTCTGCCTTCTCCCCTTTTTCCAGGTGAACCAATATCCGACAGTTTCCCCTTGACGTTTTTGTGGATAAAGACTCATTCAGGCTGAGGTAGTGTGGTTGTAAACATGTTATTTTCTTCCTCTTTTTTGTATTATTCTTGTCAGGGAGACCAGAACGTTTTTATCTTGCTGCTTTTTCACTTTGGCTTGAGTCGTTTGGACTTTCACTTTCTATGTGTTCTTGTGGCATTGGCTGTTTATTCACTACCTGCTACATTGTCTATTCACGCTGATTTAGTTTATATGAAATTTTTCAGAAATTTTTTAAACATACACATACATACATACATACGCACACACACGCATATATATACAGTATATATATATATATATATATATATATATATATATATATATATATACATGTTTATATATACATATATATACATATACATATACATATTATGTGAGTGTATATATATATATATATATATATATATATATATATATATATATATATATATATATATATATATACAACAACAACAACAGATGCAGCAATTTTAAGTACACCACAAGACGAAGGACTCAAGCATATCCTTAGTCATGTCTGGGGTTTGGTCATTTTCATCATCACGCTGGCCAGTATGGATTGGTGATGATGAGAGATTTTCGTCTGATTGCTCACAGCAAACCAACCAAGTACGGGTGGCCCTGCCAAGTACAGCTTTCCTGATTATGGCGATACACAAACCCTTTCACCACGATAAGGTTTTTCCCCAAGACGAGGCCGAAATTAAAAGAAGGATAAGCATCTGATAGGGGGCTTTTGGTAAACAAAATGAGATTATGAAAAGTAAAATGTGACTGTCTCTGAAAAGAAAAGTATTTGATTATATGGAGCGTTACTAAAGCCACAGTGCATAAACTGGCTACAACTCAAAGAGCTGTGGAAGGAATAATGATGGGAATAACACTAATAGACAGAAAAGTGGCAATATGAATACGAGAGCAAACTGAAGTAGAGATATTCTAACAAGTAAGAAAAAGAAATGGTCGTGGACAAAATATATAATGAGAAAAACAGATAATTGATGGGCATTAAGAATAACACAATTGGTTCCTGGAGATTGCAAAATAAAGCAGGGGAAGGCAAAGAACACAATGGATTGACGAACTAAGAAAATTTGTGGATATAAACTGGCATAGAAAGACCATAAACAGACTCGGGTGAAAGGACATGCCTGAGGCCTTTGTTCTGCAGTGGACTAGTAAGAGCCGATTATATACATATATATATATATATATATATATATATATATATATATATGTATATATATATATATATATATATATATATATATATATATATATTACTTGCTATAAGATACAACCCTAGTTGGAAAAGCAGGATGCTATAAACCCAAGGGCTCCAACGGGGAAAATAGCCCAGTGAGGAAAGGAAATAAGAAAATAAACAAACTACAAGAGAATTAATTAACAATAAAATAAAATATTTTAAAATCGGTAGCAACATTACAATAAATCTTTCATATAGAAAGTATAAAAATTATAAAAAAAAAAAACAAGAGGAAGGGAAATAACATTGAATAGTGTGCCCAAGTGTACCCTCAAGCAAGAGAACTCTACCCCAATACAGTAGATGACCATGGTACAGAGATTATGGTACTGCCCAAGACTAGAAAACAGTAGTTTGATTTTGGAGTGTCCCTCTCCTAGAAGAGCTGTTTACCATAGCTAAAGAGTCTTTTCTACCCTTACCAAGAGGAAAGTAGCCACTGAACAATTACAGTGCAGCAGTTAATCCTTTGAGCGGAGAAGAATTATTTGGTAATCCCAGTGTTATCAGGTGTATGAGGACAGAGGAAAACGTGTAACGAATATGCCAGACTATTCGGTATAAGTAGGCAAAATGAAAATGAGCCGTAACCAGATACTAGGATCTAATGTAGTAATGCCTGGCCAGTTAAAGGACCACATAACTCTCTAGCGATAGTATCTCAACGGGTAGCTGGCGCCTTGGCCAACTTAATATATATATATATATATATATATATATATATATATATATATATATATATATATATATATATATATATATATATATATATAGTGTGTGTGTGTGTGTATATATCTGTTTTTCATAGATCATGTAATATCCGAATAAAGAAATAATATGAGAATGATAATCCTAAAAGCCTAAAAAGGCTTAAAAATGTATTCAAAGGTACTTCATTGTTATTTTCATCTGCTATTATTTACTCAACTGTAATATGACTATTTCAGTTAATTTCAGACTCAATAGGAAATGTAATAGAAAATATTATGTACATGTGGAGTTCTCAACCAGGGAGAAATTGCCCCCAAGGGGACAGAATTTCACGTTTTAAAGTCGAAGCGGGAGAATTCGGATTACAAATTAGCAAACTCAAACTTTTATAAAGTTAATTTTCAATTGCCTTTCAAATCCCCGGGGAGCAGTATATAAATAATCGATGTAAAAATATAAATGTATATATATTCATATAATAGATGAAATAATTATTTGTACTATATACATATTATTTGGAATGCACTTTTTGAAGCAAACAATCATGAAAAGGAAAGGGGATTTTCCATTCTAACATATATTGAAAGGGGTGCGTGAAGCAAACAAGGTTAAGAACCAATGTTCTCCATCCTTCGTCGTTTCAAATTCAAATACCTCGACATTTCGGAGACCCGGACTAAATGAAGTCTCTGTATATTTTTCCCCTCCCTTTCACGGATAGGAGTTTATCTTTTCGAATTAATTAACTCTAATACTGAGAACTCTTTGCCTACAAGTCGACATTAACGGTACATATTAAAGTGAGGTTACATAAGGCTTATAGCTGGGAGTAAAGTTACTGCATTGACTCTTCTCCCTTATATAATAAAGAGTACCTTCTTGTTCTTATGATCGCTCGAGAGGTACTGCTTACCCCTCGGCAAGTAAATGCAATGTTGCTCTACCAATAAGCTGAATTGATAGATTTTGTGGAAATCTCCACTGTGATGGAATTATACTGTCACTAACAGGTTCACAACGCGTTACTTTATCAGACTTAAGCGGGGTTTACGCGGCCGAGCAGCTCGTCGAGCCCGGTTGTCGAACCTACTTGTAGAACGGCTCGAAGAGCTTTCAGACAGTACATCGAGCCTCAGTGTGCCTCGTGCTAAAACAACGTCAACATGTCTCTCGACCAGGACGATTTGATAGCCATTGCTTTAGCAGTGGCACTAAGAAGGAAAAAAAAAAGATCAAAAGAGAGAAATTTTCATATACCAACTTGCTTGTTGCTTTAAAATTAGAGCCTGATGACTGGCGCAATTATTTGCATATGGATGGAGACACGTACATTGATCTACCGAATCGTGTCAGCCCTTTCATTACTATGAGGAAGGCCATAACTCCACATGAAAGACTGAGTGTCCGCTATTCCTTTGTTTCTGGCTACTTTATTGGAATAGTCTTTTGATTTAACTTTCCATAAAGCTGGATGAGCTCGATATGCATGTATGAAATCAAGTACGACTTCCTTCTCATTCTTACTTTCATTAATGGCAGCAATTATGTATTTCTTTGATGATGTTTCCTCTAGCAGGTTTGAATAACAACTGAGGTTCGATGCTGTTCACACGTTCACACCGCTCGTCAAACAATGTAGCTCCGCCCACAAAAGTCAAGATGAGCCTGACTTTCATCGAGCAGCTCGACGAGCGCGCTCGACAACCAAATAGGCCGTTTACACGCTCGAACATCAATTCAAACACAGGGTTGTCGAGCCAGGCTCGACGAGCTGCTCGCCCGTGTAAACCCCGCTTTAAGACGCGTGACCTATAACAGAGCTCAGTGATCGCGCACCACCATTTATGAAAGTCATAGTACTCTTAAAAAGGTCATCACACACTCCGTATGAAACACATACTTCTATATATATATATATATATATATATATATATATATATATATATATATATATATATATATATATATATACAGATATATATATATATATATATATATATATATATATATATATATATATATATATATATATATATATATGTATGTATGTATATTAGTGACTTTGCAACCCTACAACTACCCGATTTCTCCCCGCCCCTCAGGTAGGGGGAAGAGGGAATAGTCATATCCTGGTGAGAGGGTTTGCAATTAGGAAAGGTGTAGGCTATACGGCAGGATGGTTGAAACTGTGTGTGTGTTTGTGCGTATGCGTGCATATCTATCTAAATATTTAGCTGTCATTTCTGACGGATCGCGTACACTAGTATGTAAATGAATCACAACGCCAGTCTCCTGGGGCTCCAGACCTGTTTAGATATTAGAGAAAATATATCGGTAAAAGACAATTATTTATTGCAGGTTAAGAATGTTTATGGTGATTAGATGATCTTCATGAAAAGAAATTTCGTTATTTTCTAATATCTTGCTGCAAACTCTGCCAACATTACGAACTACTTCGAGCAAAAATGAAATAAATAAATAAATAAAAAAAAAAGGTCTGCCTATGCTGGCTACCTCATATGAATTAAATATTTAATATTAGATACAAAGAGAGGTTGAGTGTGTGATTTATAGAATAAATATTGATCTTAGACATATTTCCTTTGCCTATGTTCAATAACAATTGATAAAAGATAAAAATGTATAAAAACGTATAAAACGTATAAAACACTAAGCTTTAGACACATACACGCACACACACACACACACACACACACACACACACACATATATATATATATATATATATATATATATATATATATATATATATATATATATATATATATATATATATATGTGTGTGTGTGTGTGTGTGTGTGTGTGGGTGGGTGGGCGTGTGTGTGTGCGTGTTTATCCATGTGTGTGAATAGGATAGAAGTAAATAAGACTTAAAATAAAAAAAGCTATACCAAACATTAAATGGAAAACCAAAATAAAAAATTCTACAGAGGAAGCACCCTTGACTACATTCCAACGCACGTTCTCTCTCTCTCTCTCTCTCTCTCTCTCTCTCTCTCTCTCTCTCTCTCTCTCTCTCTCTCTCTCTCTCTCTCTCTCTCTCTCTGCAAAAATGTAGTATATATACAGTATATTTATACTTTTGTATTTATAAATATATATGCTTATATGTATACATATTCACACACAAACACACAAACACACACACACACACACACACACATATATATATATATATATATATATATATATATATATATATATATATATATATATATATATATATATATATATATATATATGCGTGTGTGTGTATGCATACCGATGTATGTATATAAGTATCAGTATTCTATTAAGAATTAACCAAAAGTATACCGATGAAGGTAAGCTAAAGAGATTATAAATCTCCCGTAAGTAAATATGTATCTAATTCCCTCTAGCCAAATATGCAAAGTGGGTAACGGTAAGAATTCCTCGGCTTAATGGAGATACTAAAGCTGACCTCTCTAGACAAGAAGAGTAAGTTTATTTCATTTTCCATTAAAACAAATCGTGTCTTCATTTGGCTGGAGACCTTTGCATAAAAGGGACTTCTAATCTAGATGTCAAAGAACCTTTAAAAATAATATGTCTCTGTATAACAGATATACCAATGCAGAAGGCTCATGTATACAGGGACCTATGTATATAAGATATTCTACTAGAATTTCCTTTCTAAATAGACTTATGTAGATGCCACAGGCCCCTTAAAACTAATATATCTCTGTATAACAGATATCTCAAGGCAGAGGAATTCAGTATACAGGGATATATGTAAATAGAATATTTTACTAGATTTTTCTTTATAGAGAGACTTCTGTATGCGAGGAACACAACTATTTGCGGGAATCCTGTATATCACGGACTTCTCTATATCAGGAACTTCTGTAAACTAGGGAACCCTGTCTACAACTGACAGACCTTTGCCCTGACAGCATCTATAACGTTTAAAACACTTCCAGAAGACAAACATTACTGCCAGATGTTTGCTCTGACAACATCTATAACGTTTAAAACGCCTCCTGTTTACCAACAAAGGCAGTAAAAGGAAGGCCGGAAAGTCGCTGGGATTTTTGTAAGCCTTTTTACTCGTTGGTAAAGAGCGTTGTCAATAGATGGCGCTGATCAGAGAGCTAATGCGCACGGTTATTTTATAGAGGAGCTAACCGGTCTTCCCTTTACTGTCTTTGGTATACCAAATATGCGGAATTAAAGGGATCTCTCGTTAATGCACGTTATTAATCGAAGGGTCTTAAGACGCTGCCAAGGAAGGTTGGTAAATATGAATGTTTTCGGAGGGGAAACGACGGCCATAACATATGAGTTTACTTATGAAGCTCAAAAATATGAATAATGAATTAAGAATAAAAGTAAAAAATGAATTATATTCTAAGATAATATTCCAGGAAGAAAACCCACAAGATCAACTGAAGATGATAAGCCGTAAACAATCAATGATTTGTAAATTCATATAAGAAGGATTCCTTAACTAAAGTGTAGTTGATTATTATATGAGGTACTGAAAGTACACGTCATGTTCATGAACCTTTCATGTATGTGTACAGAATTGGTAACGCTAAGAGAAAGCCATTAACTATCTCGATCATAGACAGTTTACATATAATAGATGTATATAAGAGTCGATGTTTGTGTGTGTGTAGGTATCAAAATGTAAAGAGATAGTAAGTATTACAATTCAACTGGCGTTTCTCCATTATATGGCGTACATTAGCATTTCCTTTTTACACAATTATATATATATATATATATATATATATATATATATATATATATATATATATATATATATATATATATATATATACTGTATATATATATATATATATATATATATATATATATATATATATATATATATATATATATATATATATATATATATATATATATATATATATGGTAAGTACATATAATGAGAATGACAGATAACAGATGTACCTTAAAAATTATAGAATGGGTCCCTAGACTACGGACCACCCCAAAAGTCAAAGTAAAGTCCTTCAAATGAAGGCAACCGTGTTACCCCATACGAATGGGAAAAAAACACGCTAATAGAATTCCCTAGAGATTGTAAAAGAAGAAGCAGAAGGGAGAAGACGAAGGATTGATGAACTAAGAAAGTTTACGGTTGTAGACTGGCACAGAAAGACCTTGAACATACACAAGTGGATGGACATGTCTGAGGCCTTTGTTCTATATTGAACTAGAAACGACTGATAACATATATATATATATATATATATATATATATATATATATATATATATATATATATATATATATATGTGTGTGTGTGTGTGTGTGTGTGTGTGTGTGTAAGTATATATATGTATATATATATATATATATATATATATATATATATATATATATATATATATATATATATATATATATATTCATATATATGTATGTGTGTGTGTGCGTTTGTATGTGTGTGTGTCTGGGACAACTACACTACTCAGATATGATCCAGCTACATTATCATCTGATGAATCAGTAATATTTTTGTTGTCAGACGTTTCCATTGAAAGATGGCTGTTATTTTTATCTTGAAGGATTAATAACCTCAAATCTCCCTCATATGAATTTCCTCCCACATTCCTCCTTCTTGTTTCGGAGCTTCTTAAACGTTCCATAACTTATACCAGTTTCCCTTCGGAAAACTCATATTAAACCAAATTCCTGGAAGATCTAAGACCCTCGATGAATAAGATGCATGGGTAAGAAGCCCTTGTACATGTGAATTATCTCTCATTCTGGAGTTTAGCCACAGAGGACGGTGTAAGCAGAGGAAAATTTCACGAGAACAGAAGAGACTCTTTAGCTATGGTAGGCAGATTTTCTAGGACACTTCAAAATCGAACCATTGTTCTCTAGTCTTGGGTAGTGTCATAGCTTCAGTACTATAGTCTTCCACTGTCTTGGGGTAGAGCTCTCTTGCTTGGGGGTACACTCCTGCACACTATTCTTTATTATTTCTCTTCCTCTTGTTTTTTTCAAGCTTTTATAGTCTACGTTTGAGATTTATTTTAATGTTGTTACTGTCCCTAAAATATTTTATTCTAATGGTTTATTATATGTATTTTATCTATTTCCTAATTTCCTTTCCTCACTGCGCTATTTTCCCTGTTAAAGCCTTTGGACTTATAGCATCCTGCTTTTCCAACTTGGGTTGTAGCTTTGCTTGTAATAAATATACTGAACTATGGCTGCGATATTCCGTGGAGTTTTCTGCTCCGGACTCCTTCCCGTTCAGTTACTGCTCGATGGCGATAGTTCTAATCTTATCATGATCCTTGTCCGTCGAACTGGACCTATGTTGAAGCCTTTCAAGGTTTACCTTCATTGTGGGGTGCACAGGACTCTTGTCAATCTTAATATACCATCAAAAATTCTGGTGTGCAGGAGACCCTCGATTTTATGGTGGTTTTGTCGTACATGAAGTTCCTAGTATAGAGGAGGTCCTGGTATACCTGTTTCCATTGTTTACTGAAAGCTATCTCATCTGAAAGGTCCTGGTATGCCAGTCTTGTTTAAATGAGTCTCCGTTATACAGGGTCCATTACAATAGAGAAATCCTTGGTATCCATAAGTCTCATACACACATGGTCTCCTTATAATATAGCATTACCTCAATTCAAATTTAACACAGAGAAGTGCAAGAGGAAGGCTAAGGTATGGGTGACAAGGGGATAGATGTGACAGTGGCAAAAGAGCGTGCTAGGAATAGAAATGAATGGCGAGCGATAGTAACGTAGTTCAGTTAGACCCTGCTGCTACCTCGGGTCACCTAGGTGACCTCTGAGGTAGCGGCAGTAGGGGAGTCAACATATGAAGCTTTATTTGTGGTGGAAAGCTAGGGGGAGGGTGGGCTAACCACCCTCAGCGTACCAACCAAACTAGGCTGGGTCCCTCGTCAGGCAAAGGAACGATAAGAAAACAAAATCCTTTTTTGTTTCTTGTTGATGTCGGATACCTCCCAATATTGGAGGAAAATGCTTTGGTAGATAGATAGACGAGGGGGATTCGTTATGTATTAATAAGATCTGCTACAAACTTTCACTTCTGAAGTTTAGAAAGGACAGATTTAATGGCCTCGTTTACCCAAGGGTTTCTTGCTGTTATTCACTTTGCGTGGGATATTTACCCAGAGAATTGTTCTGTTTCTCAGTAGGATTTAAATTCAGTTTAGATTTACTAAATTTTCGATTTCTTGATTTTCATACCAAATGTTATATATTTGATACATTTTCATTTCTTTAAATAATTTTCTATTTCACGTACGGATTTTCAAGTCTGCTTCGTTTACTCTTGAAGGTTTAAAGGTTACTCATGAATGGCAGAAGCAAAGGACAGTGACATTGCCCTATCGACAAGGACAATGCCCTAGAGACTGACCATATATACATATGATCAGTGCCCAAGACCCCTCTCCACCCAACCTAGGACCAAGGAGAGCCAAGCAATGGCTGCTGATGACTCAGCAGATAGACCTATAGGCTCCCCCCCCCCTCCCACTTTCTTTAACTCACAAAGAGGGTGAGGTTGTAGCGACCAAAGAAACTAACGAGTTTGAACGGGACTCGAAACCAGTCTGGCAATCACCAGGAAAGGACGTTACCACATCAGCCACCAAAACCTTCTTTACAAGACGGAATGCCTTTTCTTTTTCTTAGTTTCAGAACAGTTTTGTTTTCCAATTTTCTTTTTCTTGGGTCTTCTGTTTTCGTTGTTTTTCTCTTTTATAGTTTCTGGCACGCTCCATTTCCCCGACTGATTTCTTTATCAATTTCTTCCAAGTAAATTTCCTTTTATCTAGAAAGGCTCCAAAGTTTGCATTCCTTCTCACTTAGATTTTTCAAAGTTTTTTGCCGGTATCCAGCTTCTCTCTCTCTCTCTCTCTCTCTCTCTCTCTCTCTCTCTCTCTCTCTCTCTCTCTCTCTCTCTCTCTCTCTCTCTCTCTCCTCTTCTTCTTCTTCTTCTTCTCCTCGTTGCGTTTACTTAGCATCTCCCTGATTCTATCCTTTGTTACATGTGTCCATTATAATTCAGAGCTGGGTTTATTCACGACTCCATGAATGTCTCACCCTAATGTTTGCCATCAAACACCAGTTAAACCACATAATGGACTATTATATAAGAATGTTTAATGACCAATTTGTGGAGAAACTTTGAATCCTAAATGATTCCATTTGTACGGATCATGAAACCATCCTTGCTATGCCATAAGGGTTTAATTGCTGCATACACTCAGGAAAACTATTCTATCTTATTTCTTTTCCTCTTGTTTTGTTCAAGTTTTTATAGTTTATACAGGAGATATTTATTGAAGTACTGAATCAAATGCTCAAGATAGAGACGACTGGCTAAATCTAACCGAGGCCCTTTGCGTCAATAGACGTAAGAGGAGATGATGATGAGGATGATGATGATGTTCTTAAACTATTTTATTTTACCTGGTTTCCTTTCCTCACGGGGCTACTTTCCCTGTTGGAGCCCCTGAGCTTGTAGCATTCTGCTTTTAAAACTAGGTTTGAGGCTTAGCAATTGATAATAATAATAATAATAATAATAATAATAATGATGATGATGATGATGATGATGATGATGATGATGATGATGATGATGATGATGATGATGATGATGATAATAATAAATATGGTTAAGCCATGTGCTTTGTCTCTTCATTCTCAGACCTAACTTACTTACAGACAGATAGCATTTCTATC
>NC_090744.1:110406851-110414351 GCF_036898095.1 Palaemon carinicauda | reverse complement strand
TATTTCTATTACATCTATTTCTAATATATTTATATATCTATTCATCTATCTAACAGTCTGTCTGCCTGACTAACTATTTATACATTGCTATAATATGTATTCCCAAAAACATCTGAGCTTATTTTATATATATTTTCTTATCTATCTATCTACAGTATCTATTTGTCCATAGATCTATTTACAAATATATATATATATATATATATATATATATATATATATATATATATATATATATATATATATGTGTGTGTGTGTGTGTGTGTGTGTGTGTATATATATATATATATGTAAAAATATATATATAGATATATATATAATAATAGTAATAATAATAATAATAATAATAATAATAATAATAATGATAATTTACCATCCTTTGAATTCCCCAAAATCTTTGAAATTTTTATAAATATTCTTCTTTGTCTATCGATCTACCTACTTATCTATCTATCTATCTCTACTTTTGCATCATTTATATAAATGAAATTTATTTTTTCTTCTGACTATACCTTTATCTATCCAGTTGATTTGATCCCCAAATTTTAAATAGCCTTTAACATTCTCTCTCTCTCTCTCTCTCTCTCTCTCTCTCTCTCTCTCTCTCTCTCTCTCTCTCTCTCTCTCTCTCTCTCTCTCTCTCTCTCTCTCAATTAAAGTTGCAGCCTTGGAAAACCCTGTTGAAGTCTCCCCTCCAACGCTGTATAAAAGCACATCTCTTTTTTTGTCTTTATTCTCTGCTGCTTCATTGGTATTGCTAAAGGGAAAGATCGTCAGTTCATTTGAGATATTGGAATTCTGTCTTTGAGGTGTAAAAGGAAAAATAAGTATTACACACACACACACACACACACACACACACACATATATATATATATATATATATATATATATATATATATATATATATATATATATATATATATATGTGTGTGTGTGTGTGTGTGTGTGTGTGTGTGTGTGTAATATTTATATTTCATTTTACAACTCAAACACAGAATTCCTTTTCGGAATGAGGATACCTTAACGTGGTGAAAGGATTTGTGTATCACCATGATCAGCAAAGCTGTACAACGCAGGGCCAGCCTTACTAGGTTGGTTTGCTGTGAGCAACGAGAGGGAAATCTCCCACACTCAATATCAGCACTGGCCAACGTGGTGATGAAAACTGGCCAAAACCCAGACATGAATTGAGTCTAGAAACTGCTGCATTTGTTGTTGTCGTCATTGTTGTATATACACACATATACTATATAAAAAGTATATATATATATATATATATATATATATATATATATATATATATATATATATATATATATATGTGCTTATATATTTATTTATGGATAGTTGGATAGATAGATATGAATCACCATATACTGTATATATATATATATATATATATATATATATATATATATATATATATATATATATATATATATATATATATATATATATATATATATATATATATATATATATACGAGGCCTGTCTAAAAAGTATCCGACCTTTATTTTTCCCGTCCAAAATAGAGACGATAGCGTGACGCCACTTTGCACAGTGAAGGAAGACACCTTCATGCGCATGCGTGAATTTTTTCACCACCATCCAGCGCGTCAGTTGCCGCCTGTCGGTCGCTGAGTGAGGTGCTACACAACGTGTCTGTCGGATTACCGATTCTCTCAAGATGACTGAACGTGTTGAGCTTGGTGATTCTCAAAGCGAAACAATTCGTAAGATTCAGCAGGTGTTTGGAGAAGATGCGATTGGTGTAACACAAATTATGGAGTGGTTCAACCGATTCAAAAGTGGCCGTGCATCAACAGAGAGTGACCATCGTTCCTGCAGGCCCCAAACTGCTCGGAGTGCAGCTGTTGTTGACAAGGTGTGAAATTTGGTGATGGCAGATAGTCGTTCGACCATGCGGGAGATTGCCCTAGAGGTTGGAGTGAGTAAACATTCCGCACATGCAATTTTGCGTGATGATTTGAACATGCACAGAGTGGCTGCGAAATTTGTGCCCAGGTTGTTGTCGCCGGAACAAAAAGACCTCCGTTTTCAAGTTGCAAAGGACCTCCAGGACACTGCCAAAACTGATCCTCAGTTTCTGAACACCGTGATAACTGGAGATGAGTCATGGGTGTACGGGTACGACCCAGAAAAAAAAAGACAGTCGTCGCAATGGAAGCATCCCGAGTCTCCAAGGCCGAAAAAAGCGCGACAGGTGCCAAGTAAAATGAAGGTGATGCTGACTGTTTTCTTTGATATCCGTGGAATTGTGCATCACGAAATGACAAACAATGACAAAGGAGTACTATCAAGATGTTCTCCAACGTCTCAATGACGCAGTTTGGCGCAAAAGGCCAGACATGTGGATGGCGAAAAATTGGCAACCGCATCACGACAACGCCCCGCACACTCATCCCAATTGATCCAACATTTCTTGGCCAAACATGAAATTCCAGTTGTTTGCCAACCTCCCTACTCTCGAGACATGGCTCCTTGCTACTTCTGGTTGTTTCCAAAATTGAAGACACCACAGAAAGGATCCCGTTTTGAGACTAGAGAAGAGATAATGCGGAACGCGACGGCGAAGATGAACACCATTCCAAAAGGAGACTTCCAGAGGTGTTTCCAGCAGTGGATGGATCGGTGGGCTAAGTGTGTGCAAGCACAAGGGGCCTACTTTGAAGGGGATTAGGGTCCAAATCCTGTCAAGTATGTGAAATATTTTTTCCAGCATAAGGTTGGATACTTTTTAGACAGGCCTCGTATATATATATATATATATATATATATATATATATATATATATATATATATATATATATATATATATATATATATATACATATATATATATATATATATATATATATATATATATATATATATATATATATATATATATATATATACTGCACATATAATATGCAATCAATATACGCCTTATTCCCCTTTGGAGGAGGGACAGTCAAGAAAGGTACAATAGCCTTCCAGTTCCTGGGGAAGCCTCAAGCTACGATGGAGGAAGACCTCCGCCTTTTTCTCTCCCAGTTAACGAAGGCAGAGGAATTTCTGACGAGGAAAACGTTAACTTCTGCTAACTGAAAGTGGGGAGTCCAGCTGTTGCTTAAATCAACAAAGATGACAGGTTTAAAGGTTTTAAAGGTTTTAAAGGCCGGTCATGAATAGCAGAGGCAAGGGACAGTGACTATGGTATAGAGACTGACCATATTTACATATGATCAGCGCCCGAGATCCCTCTCCACCCAAGCTAGGACCATGCAGGGCCAGGCAATGGCTGTTAATGACTCAGGAGGTAGACATACAGGCTCCCCAAAACCCATCATCCTTAGCTCATAAGGATGGGGAAGTTGCAGGCACTACAAAAACTATCGATTTTGAGCAAGAATCGAACTCCAGTCTGGCGAGCGCCAGGCAGGGATGTTTCCAATAGGCCACCGCAACCCTAAAACAAACTGTTCTATAATAAAAAAGATAAAAAACGAATCATAATTATCGTAAATCAAAGTTCCTGTTGATATAGATTAGAATTTCGGTTTGCAATCAAAAGCATTCAATTCAACAGTTTTGTAATGATAATTGAATGGATAAACTATACCGGACACCAATTAAAGCGTGTAGAGGGAAAGTTACTTTCCAATCTATCCCAAAAGTTAAATACGCTTAATCTTAGTTTTGAAACTGATTTCTTACTTACAATTTAGAAAAAAAAGCTAGGTTACAATCAGATTGAATTTTAATCAATGACCCTTAACTAGTAAGACAAACTTTACATTATCTGCATCAATTAATAACTAAAAAAAAATACAGCATCTCTAAAATACACATTTGTCCCACAAGTTAAAGTCGCTAAATTATAATTCTGAAACTGACCTCTTATATTACATTTAGAAAAAAAAAAAAACTAGGTTAAAATCAAATGGAATTTCAATCAATGACCCCTTAATAGTAGGAGAGAATTTACATTATCTGCATCAATTGATAACTAAAAAATACATATCTAAAATACAACGACAAAAACAACAGAAACAAAGCTGAAATACTGCACCACAGCAGCGGCAATGAATTCATTCCGAGACGTAACGTCATAAACACCAATAAACTCGGATAGAAGTAATGGAAGTGACCCGTGTTAAAACCATCAGAATATTTGACCTTCGCCTCCTCCTGAATACGTAGAGGGAGAATCCTCCATCATGCATGCTATATAGAAGCAATAAAAGAGGGGGGAACTAATCTGCCCAACAGGGGTTTAAACTTTTAAGGTAATTGCCTTATTTTGAGGTAATTTTCATGGTTTCAAGGTAATTCTAAGGTAATTTCGATTTTACTACCTTAAAATTTAAGGAAATTGGGAAACTTTTTAAGGTGATCTAAGGTAAAAATCAGCAGCGTTTAAAGTAATGGCCACCTGGCGCATGCTCGAGTTTAAACCCTGACCACATCCGCTAATGAACATGTATCCCTCAGGTCTCACTCTGCGTGCACGCGAGCGCGCGTATATTCGGCGTTTATCTTCCAGGAGAGGATAGTGTAATAACTACCCAGGCCGTTGGGGTAATTGAAATGGTTTGTTTGCCTGCAGTGGAATGAATGTCATGTGTTTTATTCGAGGTATTTTTCAGTGGGTTGATTGGTAATTTACACGAATTCTTTCCATTGTATTTCAAAACATTCAATATATGTTTTAATTGGTATTTCATGATTGGAAGTAAATACAGAAGTTAATTGCAACTAACTGTTCTTTTGAATTTTCTTTTTACAAAAAAACAGAAATTTTTCATTTATATGAATATTTAAAACATAAAAATGCTTTCAGAAATTACTCAAAAGGAAAATCTGAAATCAAGTTATAAAAAATATTATACATTTTATACATATTTCCATTGATATTTCAAGATTGAAAGTAAATACAGAAGTTGGTTGTAACTGTTATTTTAAATTTCCTTTTTTCACAAAACAGAAATTCCGCTTGGATATAAAAATTCAAAACACAAAAATGATTCCAACCAATAATAAAAAACAAATTAAATCTGAAATGAATGTATAACAAAAAGTATTATACGTTTTATATATATTTTGATTGATATTTTAATTCTAAAGTAAATACAGAACTTGGTTGTAACTGTTATTTTAAATTTCCTATTTTCAGAAAATGAAATTTCCTCTTCGATATAAAAATTCAAAACACAAAAAAAGTAAATCTGAATCGAAAATATAACAAAAATTATTCTAGATAATTCAAACGAATTTGGAATCATTTCTTTAATGTCCGCGTGACAGTTTTCATAATGACCAATTACCTGTAGATGATTTACGACGACATTTATAGATTTGAAACGAGGTCATTACATCTTCAATTAGATTTATTGGTCGATCTGTAAATACATCGCTTCTCGCTTTCTTCGCTCGCTTCCCATCTATCGTCACGATAGGCGAGGCACAATCTCGTAATATTGTAGATACGGAGCACCTGAACTTGAAACATTATGGTTCCCGTGTTTGGTTACAGTCCAATTGGACAAAACTCCACCTGTTAAAACATTCTATTCTGAAAAATGTTGGTGTGGCAAATTTTCGCGTGAATGCAACGCTAAATATTTTCTTTTCTTTTTTTATACAAACGGTAAAATTGAACCTGTTTTACTTCCATTGGTTGCAAATCAAGCAGACTTTGCTTTTGCTTGTATGGTGGTCGCCTGAATAAATATTATTGTAAAACTGGCCAGAAGCGGTGTGAAATGTTGAAAGCTTTGGAACGAACATGATAAAATGACTGTAGAATTCCTGTAGAGAGTAGGGTTCCCCTTCTGTATAGGACCAGAAAAGCAGCCCTTAAAGTAAAAGTGTCAGTAACCTAGCATAAATTTCCAGAGAATGAGATATATGATGAATTTTGTGTTATTAATATATCTAAAAGATATAAAGGAGGAAAAGATGGATTTTTTAGGTTCCGTTGATTTTTATATATCTTGAAGTATCGTGGATAACTTTGATTATGAATAGTCCCCATAACAAAGTCCTCTACAAAATATATCTCCTAAGGGTTCAAAGGTCACTCAAGAATGGCAGAGACAAGGAACAGTGACAAAGCCCTAGTAGGACAATGCCATAGAAACTGACCATATATACATATGATTATGATCATCACCCAAGCTAGTATGAGGGAGGGTCAGGCAATGGCTGCTGATGACTCAGCAGGTAGACCTATAACTCACAAAGATGGTGGGGTTACAGACACTACAAAAAACTATCGAACTCGAGCTGGTCTCGAACTCCAACAGGCAGGGAGATTTCCAATAGGCTGTACCTTAATATGGTGAAGAAAGATCAACTCCTTCATCTATTATTATTAGTATTATTATTATTATTATTATTTCTTGATAAACTACAACTCCAGTTGGAAAAGCAGGAAGCTAAAAGCCCAAAGGCTCCAACAGGGAAAATAGCTCGGTGGGGAAAGGATATAAGGAAACATACTACAAGAGAAGTATAAGATATAACAACATTGAAATAAACCTATCATATATATTCTATAAAATCTTCAAAATACCAAAAAGAGGATATATATATATATATATATATATATATATATATATATATATATATATATATATATATATATGCGTGTGTATGTATATATATATATATATATATATATATATATATATATATATATATATATACATATATATATATAATTGCATATATATACATTCCTGATATTCATAAATCATGTAATCATCTAATAAAGAAATAGAATGATACCTAAAATCCTAAAGCCTAAAACTGGCTTAAAAAAGGCATTCAGAGGAACTTCATCGTTATTTTCATCCGCTCTTTTTTAGACTAAGTTTTACTCAACTGAATTATGACTATTGTAGTTAATCTAAGACTCAATAAAAAATAAAGTTATATAAAGATACTACTTTTATATCTCAACCAATTAAATTTTTATAATATTTTCTTCCAAAATAATGTAACAGAAAATATCATGTACATAAGGGCCTTTCATCCAGGGTGAATTGCCCCCAAGGGGGCAGAATTTCATGTTTTCAAGTTGAATGGGGATAATTAGGACCACAAATTAGCAAACTCAAACTTTTATAATGTTAATTTTCTATTGCCTTTGAGCTCCTCAGGGAGCAGTATGAAAATAATTTATGCAAAAATATAAATGTATATATATTTATATAAAAGATGAAAGAATTATTTGTACTATATGCATATTATTTGGAATGCACTTTTTGAAGCAAACAATCGTGAAAAGAAAAAGGAAATTTCCATTCTAACATACGTTGAAAGGAGTGCGTGAAGCAAACAAAGTTAAGAACCAATGTTCTCCATCCTTCGTCGTTTCAAACTCAAATACTTCGACATTTCGGAGAGCAGGAGTAAATGAAGTCTCTGTATATTTTTCCCCTCCCTTTTACGGATAGGAGTTTATCTTTTCGAATTAATTAACTCTA
>NC_090744.1:110396851-110401851 GCF_036898095.1 Palaemon carinicauda | reverse complement strand
TTAATCATAACACGAAGGAGAAGTGCAAGAGGAAGGCTAAGGTTTGGGTGATAGGGGGTTGGATGTGACAGAGGCAAAGGAGCGTGTTTGGAATAGAAATGAATGGCGAGCGATTGTAACAGTTCCGCTAGGGCCTAGGTCCTGCTGCTTCCTCCGGTCGCCTTGGTGACCGCTGAGGTAGCGGCAGTAGGGGAGTCAGCATATGAAGCTTTATTTTTGGTGGATAGGGAGGGGGAGGGTGGGCTGTGGCACCCTAGGAGTACCAACCAAACTTGTCTGGGTCCCTCGTCAGGCAGAGGAAAGATAAGAAAACAAAATCCCTTTTTGTTTCTTGTTGATGTCGGCTACCTCCCAATATTGGAGGAAAGTGCCATGGTAGATAGATAGACGATGGGGATTCGTTATGTATTAATAAGATCTGCTACATACTTTCACTCCTGAAGTTTAGACAGGACATCTTTAATGGCCTCGTTTACCCAAATGTTTCTTGCTGTTATTCACTTTGCGTGGGATATTTACCCAGAGAATTGTTCTGTTTCTCAGTAGGATTTAAATTCAGTTTAGAGTTACCAAATTTGCTATTTCTTGATTTTCATACCAATGTTATATATTTGATTCTGTTTCATTTCTTTTCTTAATTTTCTATTTCACGTATGGATTTTCAAGTCTGCTTCGTTTACTCTTAAAGGTTTAAAGGTTGCTCATGAATGGCAGAGACAAGGAACAGTGACATTGCCCCATCGAGCAGGACAATTCCCTCGAGACTGACCATATATACATATGATCAGTGCCCAAGACCCCTCTCCACCCAAGCTAGGACCAAGGAGAGCCAAGCAATGGCTGCTGATGACTCAGCAGATAGACTTAAAGGCTCCCCCCCCCCCCTCCCACCTTCTTTAACTCACAAAGAGGGTGAGGTTGTAGCGACCAAAGGAACTAACGGGTTTGAGCGGGACTCGAAACCAGTTTGCAATCACCAGGCAAGGACGTTACCACATCGGCACCCCAACTCTCTTTATAAAACAAAAGGCATTTTCCTTTTCTTAGATTCAAAACGTTTTTGTTTTCTTATCTTCCTTTTCTTGGGTCTTCTGTTTTCGTTGTTTTTCTTTTTGATGGTTTCTGGCACGCTCCATTTCCCGGACTGATTTCCTTATCGATTTCTTCCAAGTTAATTTCATTTTATCTAGAAAGGTTCCAAAGTTTGGATTCCTTTCACTTAGATTTTGCGAAGTTTTTTGCACGTATCCAGCTTCAGATTCTCTCTCTCTCTCTCTCTCTCTCTCTCTCTCTCTCTCTCTCTCTCTCTCTCTCTCTCTCTCTCTCTCTCTCTCTCTCTTCTTCTTCTTATTCTCATTGCGTTTACTTAGCATCTCCTTGATTCCATCCCTTGTTAAATGTGTCCATTATAATTCAGAGCTGGATTTATTCAAGACTCCATGAATGTCTCACCCTAATGTTTGCCATCAAACACCAGTTAAACCACATAATGGACTATTATATAAGAATGCTTAATGACCAATTTGTGGAGAAACTTTGAATCCTAAATGATTCCATTTGTACGGATCGTGGAATCATCCTTGTTATGCCGTAAGGGTTTAATTGCTGTATACACTCAGGTATTATATTCTATCTTATTTCTCTTGCTCTTGTTTTGTTCAAGTTTTTATAGTTTATATAGGAAATATTTATTGAAGTACTGAATCAAAAGTTCAAGATAGAGACGACTGGCTAAATCTAACCGAGGCCCTTTGCGTCAATAGCAGAGGAGGAGATGATGATGATGATGATATTCTTAAAAAATTTTCTTTTGCCTTGTTTTGAGCCCCTGGGCCTATAGCATTCTGCTTTAATAACTAGGTTTGAAGCTTAGTACTGGTATCCTACCGATGTTTACTTATGCGGCATAATAACATTTCAATATGAAATAGAAGTTAAATGCTTAACGAACCTCATAAAGTATCATCATGTACCGCACGTGTATCACACACGCTCGTATACTGTAACGGTATTTTCTTCTTTTTTATAATGTCGCTGTCGGTCTCCCTTCACACTGATAACCCATTTATGCCTTTATATGCTTGTATCAACCTGTTTAAATTTTTGTGACCTTTCACTGAAACTGTTGTTATAGAAGCTCGTTCTCTGTTGAAATAAAGTTAGTTGCATTTACGCCGTCTTTCAGTCATAACCTACCGGCTCGCCTGCATATAGGATGGTTATATGTATATATATATATATATATATATATATATATATATATATATATATATATATATATATATATATATATATATATATATATATATACACATATATATATGTATATATATTATATATATTCAATATCCTGACAAAGATGTATAATTGTTCCCCATGAAGACCTACTTCGAAAGTGAACAAGAAAGAAAATCGTTACTCTGCGCATATTCTGTACAGATTTCATCAATTCACCTATGACATGTTATACGTGTAAACCAGTTCAAAGCCTTAGACAAGGGAGGAGGGGTGACAGTAAAGAGACCTTTATTGTTTGAAATAGCAAACAGCTCTTACATCGAGGGACGTTCGGAAGTTGTTGTGTTTTCTGAAAGTAGGTGTAAAATCAATAAATTCTATAAATCTGATAAAGGAAAAGCAGAGTTTTTTCTCTTAAGAACATATCCAATACAGACCGGAGAGAGAGAGAGAGAGAGAGAGAGAGAGAGAGAGAGAGAGAGAGAGAGAGAGAGAGAGAGAGAGAGAGATAGGAGGGCAGAGGGAAAGAAATAAAACAGGTTAATATTTCAAAATACACAGTAAAGACTTCAAGAAACCATGAGTTCATCTATTGATCCAAAAGGGAAAGAGAGACGCACATACGGATAAACAGAGGAAAATAAATCATATTTTCAAAATAGTAAAACCTAAACAAATGGGTATTTGTACACAGACAAAGCCATCAAAATATAAAAAAAAAAAAAATAAACCTTCCAGTCATCTGAAGAAAAGGCTGAGAAAAAGAAGCAAGGTGGAAACCCAGGAAAGGGATCTATGGGAGTAAAAATTACAATAAAATCATATCGGGATGGTAGAACCTCTTGGGAATCTTCTTTGTATCGTAAACAAACAAACAAACGAAATGGGAAAGAAAAGAAAGAACCGAAAGAAGGGTTAGCTTTCAAAGAGAATATTTCATGAAGGAAGCGAAGGTTTAGGTGAACGAACCATAAAGAAAAAAAAAAGTCAATAATGAACAAAAAAATATTGTTATATGCAAGTTCATTACGAGTTAATCTAGGTATTTTCGTTTAGTTTTACTCATGGTTTGTTTTAAGATAGATACATAGACATAGATAGACTGATAGGACAGATATAACCGAAAGAATGATCATGGCCGGGTATTGTCAAATTCTAGGTAATCTTTTCAAGAAAATATGCTTCTTTTGTGATAATCAAATAGAATATATATATATATATATATATATATATATATATATATATATATATATATATATATATATATATACATATATATACACATATATATATGTGTGTGGTGTGTGTATGTGTACACACAACAACACAACAAATGTAGTCATTTCTATCCCACTGCCGAACAAAGGCATCAGACATTGTATGGGCATCCCTGACTAGTACAGCTTTGCTAATCGTGGCAATACCCAAACCCACACAACAGTTAATTTTGTGGAGCAGTCAAATCCAAATCCTTATGCAAACCTGGTCATTTTCCTCTAAATCAATATCACTTATGAGTAATCTTTCCAGATTCTTTCCAGGTTTGGAAATCAGCATCTAAATCAAAATAATTGCACAGCACTCGACTTCCAGACCATTTATTTTTTTCCTAAATCAACGTCATTATTCAACTGATCAAGAATCGAAGAAGGAAAACAGTAATTACCTTCTCTCACAAGAGGTAGAAGAAGGCAATGTTGCTTACAAAATAATGGAAAAGACAACTTACGAACACTACTGGTTAACTAAACTCTCAAATTAATAAAACTAAATAAAATAAATCAATTACAGTATTCACAATCACATCAAGCAAAGATAAAATAATATCTACTGATAATAAATGAATAACATTCCAATATGATAGTAAAAAATACAGCAATAAAATACTCCTTTTCCTCTGCAGTAAAAAAATAAAGATAAAATTACTCTAGATGTTCGCTACTATCTTAACCTAGCTAACTACAAATTGTAGACAAACAAACCATCTGTTTTTCCAACAATCTTATTCATTACGAACAATTATTACACATACGACTCCCCCACCCACTTCTCTCTCTCTCTCTCTCTCTCTCTCTCTCTCTCTCTCTCTCTCTCTCTCTCTCTCTCCTCTCTCTCTCTCTCTCTCTCTCTCTCTCTCTCAAGAGTCCAATATTTCTCCATTTTCTCACTAATAAGATTATAAATTAGACCCCAAACTACATTGATTATAAAAGGGAAATAAAGACCCATGTATTTATCTTTTTTATATAAAAATGGTGAAACTTATTCGTTGCTCAATGTGATTTAAGATTTTAGGCTCCTACAAAAACTAATATCTATTTTCATAAATAAAAATAAGATGTAAAATAAGACATAAAAAATTGTCCTTTCCTTTAGAAACATATTGCTTGATATTTTATCATTTGTATAAAAAAAATTGTAAAATTTATTCGTTGTTCAATGTGTCATTTTAGATTCCTACAAAAACTAATATCTATTTTTTTTTTAAATAGATGTAAAATAAGATATACAAAATCGTAATTTCCTTTAGAAACATATTGCTTGATATTTTATCATTTGTATAAAAATGATAAAATTTATTCGTTGTTTAATGTGTGATTTTAGAGCTCCTACAAAAACCAATATCTATTTTAATACAAAAAAAATAAGATGTAAAATGAGACACAAAATTGTCCTTTCCTTTAGAAACATGTTGCTTGATATAATAAAAGATCTATTTTATCTACCAAAACCCTCCAACATCAAGCCAAAATCAATTCATC
>NC_090744.1:110364056-110381556 GCF_036898095.1 Palaemon carinicauda | reverse complement strand
AACGAGTTTGAGCGGGACTCGATCCCCAGTATGGCGATCACCAATCAGGGACGTTACCACATCGGCCATCACAACACACCACGCATATAGTATACACAGTGACAGAAACAAGATCCTTCCCTAACAGGAAAACCTGGAAATAACTTTTCTTCTGGAGCCATTTTCCGGTAATTAGAAAAAGAAAGTTTTTTTTTCCTCGAGAAGAGTAGTAACCTCTACAAAGCAATTACTTCTGCTAGTAGCCAAGTAATAGTTAGGGGACAGAAGTAAACGGCCCATTCTGGTTTCTGAAATGGTCTTTTACCCATAAACCTTTCAAAAGTATGGAGCTATTTTGTTTATGATGGGATTATTGGGGTCTGGTAATATCTTACCCATACCCCTCTCACAAAAATAATTCTTGCCTTAATGTGAGGAAGTGGAGTCCTGCTCTGTGTTCAAAAGATTTCGAGCATTTAATTTTGGGGGGTCAAGAAAAAAAAAATAAAATATGAGAATGGGAAATAAATTAATTGCATTTTTTCACGGATGAACATAAAGGAAAATAATCTTTTGTTTTCTTAGGACAAACCAAAACCATATAATAAAAAGCAATTGAAAATAATTCAAAATTATTTAAAAATTATTCCATCTTCTTTTCTACGAATCATATATTAGGAGAGCACATAAAGATGAATGAATCCTGTATCTTTTTTAAAAATATTATTGCTAATCATTTCGAAAACGAAATAAAAAAAACAGAAAAGAAAATTCTATAAAAGATTTTAGATAACATGGCGTGCATGATCGGCCCAAATCTTTAAAAGAGAAAGACTTGGTGTATCATAAAAACTGAATTATGTAAAGAAAAGACCTCAAGAAATACACATTGACACCAATAAATATGCTCCAACTATTGGAGAACACAACCTTTCTTACGAATGTATTAATATTTTGCAAAAATATAATTTTTCGGCTTAGTACGTTTCCTATGATACTCATATTCATAATTTACAGATAATAGATTTTAAACAGTTGAAATCCCTCTCCTATAGCAGGTCATTGTATTCATTTATTTATTTATTGAATATGCGTTTGCATACATATATACATCTGTATATATTTAAATATATATGTCTGTGTATTTATATATTTTTTGCATATATGTATATACATACATATATCATAGAAACATGCATATGTGTATATGATTATAACCTACCTATATTACTACTTTAGAAAATACATAACATCCATATCTCGGCAGCGAAACCTTTCGCAAAATACTATTATAATCGACAGAGAGAGAGAGAGAGAGAGAGAGAGAGAGAGAGAGAGAGAGAGAGAGAGAGAGAGAGAGGAGAGAGAGAGAGAGAGAGAGAGAGAGAGAAATATTACAACCAAAGGGTTACTGACAGGATTCCATCAGTCATCCCCAATGAAGGCAATCAATTCAATGAAGCTAACGTTTGGAAGCGACCCCCGAAAGTCGGCCTTTGCATTGAAGCGCAAGTGTTGATGTATTTCCCATTTATATGGAGATAAGAGGGGCTCAAGTCTCCTCTTTCGAGGCATAAGCCAAGCAAAGCGTCCTCCGACGGGGAGACTTTGGGCAAAAGAGGGATTGTTATGCTGGAGCAACGGATTCTCCACGAAATGATTTATCTAACGATAGGATGGTATCCTGCGTATGAAAATCGGTTTTGGATAATGGATTTTTTCTATCTTTCTTAATAGGGAATACCGGCAATTTGAAAAGGTTTGTTTACAGTACTGGGGGGGCTGACTATTCCATAGTGCAACTACAGAGAAACCTTACATTTAGAGTTAGTGCATAGCCTCTGTACCATGGTTTCCCACTGTCTTGGGTTAGAGTTCTCTTGCCTGAAAGTATACTCAAGCGCTTTATTATTTTTGTTTCCTTATTTCCTTTCCTCACTAGGCTACTTTCCCTATTGGAACCGTGGGGCTTATAGTATCCTGCTTTTGAAGCTAGAATTGTGACTTAGCTTGGAATAATAATAATAATAATAATAATAATAATAATAATAATAATAATAATAATAATAATAATAATAATTTGATAAAAGAAGAGACTGGACAGCAAAATAGAAGCGAGGAAGCGGAAAGAGAATTTAAGTATAAAACATACATATGTTAGTGTGCGAATGTTATACGTACACATTGTGGTTCCATCTTTTGTCTCTTCAATGTGATATAGAATTATTAGACTTGTAGATTATTTCTTAGAATAAGTCAAAGTTTAAGTTAACTATAAACAATTTATTGTTAGCTCCATCACTGGAGTATGAATGGTTTGGTCGGATGACCATTCCGTATGAAAAGAGGAATAGAACTGCTTTACAATAAGCTCGCGTCGATAACGTAATATTAGTTATCTCAGCGTTTATTACAAATACAAAGAGAAATGATAACATAGCCTTATGGCCGGAAGTCAGGTGATTCCGGTAGGGTTCAATAAGTCAACTGTTTCTCATGTTGTGACATGTTTACAAGACATATATAAATGTTTACCTATGCAATGCTTTCCAAGCATTGCTTTAGCATAGTCTATTTTCACATCCTGTTATGTCTGTCGTCACACTCCAACTCTCCAATGATCCGTTGGGTCATGGGTTTACAAATGTATAATTACACATATATATGCATATAAATATACAATACATATATCATAGATACACGTGTATGTGAATGTTGGAACAAGCTATTAATATTCTAACTTTAAAAAGACATTACAACATCCATATCTTGGCAGTGAAACCCTTCGCAAATACCATTATAATCAATAGAGAGAGAGAGAGAGAGAGAGAGAGAGAGAGAGAGAGAGAGAGAGAGAAATAATAAAACCAAAGGGTTACTGACAGGATCCCATCAGTCATCCCCAATGAAGGCAATCAATTCGATGAAGCTAACGTTTGAAAGCGACCCCCGAAAGTCGGCCTTTGCATTGAAGCACAAGTGTTGATGTATTTCCCATTTATATGGAGATAAGAGGGGCTCAAGTCTCCTCTTTCGAGGCATAAGCCAAGCAAAGCGTCCTCCGACGGGGAGACTTTAGGCAAAAGAGGGATTGTTATGTTGGAGCAACAGATTCTCCACGAAATGATTTATCTAACGATAGGATAATTTCCTACGCATGAAAATCGGTTTTAGATAATGGATTTTTTCTTTTTTTTAATGAGAAATACCGTCATTTTGAAAGCTTTGTTTACAGTTTATAAGGTCTGAGGACGCTGTCTACACCATAGTGTAACTTATTTAAGGATAGGGTGGTTTCCTACGTCTGAAAATCGGTTTTGGATGATGGATTTTTTTTCTTTTTTTAATGAGGAATATCGCCATTTTGAACGCTTTGTTTAGTTTACAAGGATTGGGGAGGCCGTTCTACACCGAAGTGTAACTTATTTAACGATAGGATGATTTCCTACGTCTGAAAAGCGGTTTTGGTAATGGAATTTGTTTCTTTTTTAATAAAGAATACCACCATTTTGAAAGCTTTCTTTACAGTTTACAGGGACTGGCGAGGCTGTTCTGCACCATAATGCAACTTATTTAACGAGAGGGTGGTTTCCTACGCATGAAAATCGGTTTTGGATTATGGAATAATGTTTTTTTTTAATGAGAAATGCCATCATTTTGAAACCTTTGTTTAGTTTAAAGGGACTGAGGAGGCTGTCTACACCATAGTGCAACTACAGAGAAACCATACATTTAGAGTTAGTGCATATCCTCTGTACCATAGTCTCCAACAGACAGATAGAGTAAAACTTAGGAAGAGATAAGTTGATAGAGAAATTAATCTGATTTGTTTAATTATTAATCACAATCAATCTTTATATCAAACTTTATTTTATATACCTTTATTTATATCAATTTCTATTTCATAAATAACTAGATACTTCCATTACAAGTTCCCCCTTCCACATGGCAATTTTAGTAATGGAAAAAAAATTCTCTTCCGCATTCCAAATCCATTAAATAGATTTACTTCACATACTACGTAATGAACAAAGTACACAGAGAACTGAGAGCCTGCTGTTTTTTTTTTTTTTTTTTTTTTTTTTCTTTTTTTTTTCAATACGATCAAATAAAACTCTCTGGAAACTGAAGAGGAGAGGACCCATCAGTTTGGCAATTAAGAATATTTATAAATGTGTATAGCTGTGTCAGAGGGAGATGCCAGTGTACCCATCTATATGTCAATTATCAGACATTAATTCACGCGCATATGCTCATTTCCTCTTTTTATAACCATATATACAAACATACACATTACAGTGGCTTGTATTGTTTTCCTCTGGAACCATCTCTCGTTACTAGGAACGGTTTAATGTTGTGTGCGCATATATATATATATATTATATATATATATATATATATATATATATATATATATATATATATATATATGTATGTATATATATACATGTATATATATATATATATATATATATATATATACACAAACATATATATACAGTATATATATATATATATAATATATATATATATATATATATATATATATATACATATACAGTATATATATATATATATATATATATATACATATACAGTATATATATATATATATATATATATATATGTATATATATATATATATATATGTGTGTGTTTGTGTATGTTTGAGTATATGTATAAATTTATGTGTATATATATATATATATATATATATATATATACTGTAAATTGTAAATGTATAATATACTGTATATTCATAACGTATATCAGAGAAATTTCGAAATATATGAGAATAACCCAAGTTGCTACAAATCTGATATAAATAAGAGGATTTTGTCAATTAAAAAAAAATGAAACTGGGTTGATAAATAATCTTGTTAATATACCACGAATCTTTCTCCTGTCTCTTTTTAAAATATAAAAAAGGCAATACAAAATATGATCCTCTGAAATTACAACCTTTTTGTTCTTTTCTGAAGATACAAAACTATATCGAAATAAAGAGAAAATTAAGATACATTTTTCTTTCTTCTATAATACACACACACAAAATGAGCCTTTTCCCAAAACTGTTTTTTCTAATTTTTTTTTTCTTTTGGCAATGCAAAACTATTAAAATATATAAATAAATGAGAGAAAAATGCAGAATTGATTTCGAAAATAGAAACAAATAAATTACCAGCTATCCTCGTTTACTTTGTACCTAAATGCTTCATCAGCCTAGATGCTTAAATCAACTTCCGGTATATTGTAATACATATAACGTCAATTCGTAAATACCTTATTTTCGTTTTAGAATCCCCCAAGGAAGAATTTTAACTATCGCCGTGACATCTACGACTCTCTCTCTCTCTCTCTCTCTCTCTCTCTCTCTCTAATGGCGTAGTTGTAACGCTCGCTGTTAGTAATCTGAGTGACCCTCTTTTGAGTCTCGGGCCGGACGAAGGGAACAGATAAATGTGTCTCTAAAAACCGAAGATGACTGCTTGCTTAGCAGGAAACTTGGTTTAAAGGTCACTCATCAATGGCAAAGGTAAGGGACAGTGAAATTGCCCTAGCAAGCAAGACAATATCCTACACACTGACTATATATATATATATATATATATATATATATATATATATATATATATATATATGTGTGTGTGTGTGTGTGTGTGTGTGTGTTTATATATATATATATATATATATATATATATATATAATATATATATATATATATATATATATATATATATATATATATATATATATATATTATCAGCACCCAAGTCCCCTCTCTACCCAGGCTAGGACCAGGTAGGGCCAGGAAATGGCTACTGATGACTCAACAGGTAGACCTATAGGCTCTCCCAAAACCCCCATCCTTAGCTCACAAGGATGGTGAGGTTGCACTAAAGAAAATTGACTTTTAGCAGGACTTGAGCCTCAGTTCGGCGAGCGCCTTTCCATAATATTAATATTAATACGTAAAAAAAGAACCACCGTGTTAACTATAATTTATTAATATTAAATCATTATAATCATAAAACTGAATAGGCCTATTCTTGCATTCGAGTTTGGAAACAACAGAACGAAATAAACACGTTATGACTAACATTACCCATACACGTAAAAACTAGTTTCCTTTTCTTAGGCAATATTATCCCCAGCACAGGGGTATTTACGGACAGAATCTCCACCGTTACTCGTTTGTTACAAGTATCGAAAACAAATAACTGGCATGAAAAATAGCCCGTCTCCTCCATTTTTCAGAAAGACTACCTCACTGACGGCTCTTCGAAACATCTGGGTGGGGGGGAGGGGGGGAGAAAAAACGATATTTCTTTCCATTTTCCGGTTTCACGTCAGTCATTTTTCAAGACGTCAATAACTGCTGGGAAGTGGACCTTTACGTTTGCTGCAGAGAGATGAACGTCGTGGTATTCGAGTAACTTCTGTCAATGTGTATGTCACTTCTTCTTCTTCTTCTTCTTCCTCTTCTAATTGTTGTTCTTCTTTAACATTTGTCATATACACATGACAGTTTATTCATAAAAAGATGAATGATTGTGATGACTGTGTTTATTCACAAAAGATTCATTGACAAAAGATATGATAGATGAGTTTTTACAAAATTAAAGAATTATAAAGTATACCAATTTTGTTTTTCATATAGCTCTTCTTCTGCCAATTTTACCTCCGCCAATGAAGTTGGAAGGTTATGTTTTACACCCTGTTTGTGTCTTTGTGTGTTTGTTTGTGTGTGTATGTTTGTTAGTGAACACCTTCCTGGAAATTATTAAATTTTTGAAGGTCAAGGTCAAAGGTCAAGGTCACGGTCAGGCAAAATGTCCAATTCACGTAATCAGGCATAAGTTTGAACATCGTTGTCGCAGATACTTCAAACTTAGTTCATATTTAAGAGTATAAAAATCTACGCCAATTCATAAATGTTAAGGTCGAAGGTCAAGGTCGAGTCTATGGTCAAGGTCAAGCAATGTGTAAAATTTTGGTCATCAATCACACGACCACAATTTTAATCGTAAAGTAATGAAACTTGCAGGGATTTTAAACTCTTATGTAAAGAGCTGTAAATTGCTATATTTTGGAAGGTCAAAGGTCAAGGTCACGGACGATCAAAACGTCCATATCACATAATCAGCCATAAGTTTGGACATCCTTGTCACAGCGACTTCAAACTTGGTTCATATCTGAACGTATGAAAGGCCATGACCAATAAATACATGTTATGGTCAAAGGTCAAGGCCAAGGTCAATGTCGAGCAGAAGGTCGATAAATAAGCAACGGTGGCGGAGGTCTACTAAGTGCCTCTCTTGTCTAACATGAGATGTGGGAACATAACATACATACATACATGCATAAAAGACCCTCTTCCATATTAATTAGATGCACATCGCAGTGATGTAGAGAATTAGGCTATACATGCACATTGATAAAAGAATATGAAAGATAAATCAACTACTCTTCCACTTTACTGAGCTACTAAACTTTGAAAGAGGATAGTTTCTATAAAAAAAGTCTCCCCTATATAATAGAGCAAATGTTTGGCTATATATATATATATATATATATATATATATATATATATATATATATATATATATATCTTTCCTGTCACGCTCAGGGGAAGAGGTAGTGGTAATACCCTGGTGGAAGGAGGGTACCCGAGAAGTACACTCGGAAACCACACTCTCCCACAAATTGCCAAACCAACGGGTTGTAGTTATGAAAGGGGGAATGGGGTGGGAAGGGTTGAATCTGTGTGTGCGTGTATGTACATTTCTATCTGAATATTTAGACATTTTTGAACTCTGTAAACTATTTTTCTTTCCAATACAAAGTCGAAGGGATAATTTAGCTTCATTTTTATATCAAGTAAACATGCCAGTGATAGATAATAGTTTGATAAGTTTACTCGAAGAATAATTCTGATTTTATGGTTATAATGTAACCTTATGTAAGTCCATCACAATAAAAATAAAAATGAATGACATAATAATCTAGGCGAAAGAAATCAAATCATCTGTGGAAGAGTAAAAAAACAGAGTGAAAGAATTATCTCAATAAATCTCTTATAAAATTAATCTTGATATTATTCATATCGTTAACTGCAAAACTGGCAGAGATGGCTTCGATTTGGAGCTGCCAATTAGCCCATTCATTATTTCCATTAGCGACATCCATTTCGCGTCCCACTTTCATTAAAATTTAGAGTTGAATTAATGTCTTAATCAGCATTCTCTCTCTCTCTCTCTCTCTCTCTCTCTCTGATTGTGTTCTGAAAAAAGTGAATGCAAATGGTTTTAAAACATGACCAACTCTCTCTCTCTCTCTCTCTCTCTCTCTCTCTCTCTCTCTCTCTCTCTCTCTCTCTCTCTCTCTCTCTCTCTCTCTCTCTCCTTGAAAAAGTTCCAACAAGAAAAAATAATAATTGAATTCCCCATCTTCTTCAAATGCTCCTTCATAACCACCCATCCAGGAAGTTTTCATCAAAGACCAACTTATTCAAATGGTTTTAAAGATACCAATTTCAGCGGAAAATGAGGACGAATACCATATGCACTAATGTGAAAGAAGGACTGGAATATCTCTCCGCCACTCTAGCTCACTACAAGGCCATGAATTCGTTATTTTTTCCCCCTCTCTAGAATGTTTTATTCAGCAAGGAACTCCTCCAGCTCGTATATATGGGCTCTTAAACACCGGGCACTCGGAACGTAAACAAAGTTAGTTTGGAGAGCGGCTCCTTCGCTATTCAAGCAGGTACTACAGACCCAACTCTTCTTCTTCTTGTCACGCAGCTGAGGGAATGTTATGATTTATTACGAGCGTTGTTGGTTATGTCAGAATGCCGTACCCGGAAGAGAAGCTGCTACGGTTACATTATTTCAGGAAATGTTTACATTTTGATGTCTTTCCAGGCCATTGCGTGAATTACTGACCTTTGATATAAAAAAAAATCTCACATCCGCTATTATTATCATTATTATCATTATCATTATTACTGGCTAACCTACAACCCTAGTTGGAAAAGCAAGATGCTATAAGCCCAAGGGCTTCAACAGGAAAAAATAGCCCAGTGAGGAAAGGAAATAAGGAAATAAATAAACGATATAAGAAGTAATGAACAATTAAAATGAAATATTTATAAAACATTAAAACAGATATTTCATATATAAACTATAAAAAGAATTATGGCAATTACAATATATCGAGGATAGGTTTGGAATATGCTGTATAGATTTTGATAGCCTTAAAAAGCTCTGTAAATTAGATTATCCTCATTTGAACAGTTTTAGTTTTTAGTGGATGGATAGATACATTTATAAATTTGAGTTATATGACCATGCATTGGGCCCAGGGAGGCCATTTAGAGCCATGTTGCAATTGAAGGAAACCCCCTCAGTTGCAGCATTAAGTAAAAACCGAGAGGTTGGATAGAAAGATGAAATAGAGTAGGAGAGGAACTAAGATAGAAGGCTAGATACCAGATGCAGTACAGATCAAACAGGTTGACATAAGCCAGTTTTCATAATTTATAAATGCGATATCTATTTTCATGTTGTTAATGCTCTTAAAACATCTTATTTTGATTATTCATTAGTTCTGTTGTAGTTTATTTATTTTCTAGTTTCCTTTCCTCACTGGGATATTTTTCCCCGTTTGGAGTCCTTGGGCTTATAGCATCTGCTTTTCCAGCTAGGGTCGTAGCTTAACTAATAATAATAATAATAATAATAATAATAATAATTAATACTTAGAGTGCAGTACGTGAGGTGCACTGGCAGCACTTAGTTATTCAAAACTGGGATGAGCCATTGGTACTTCAGATCGATTATCCAAATCTTAATCTATCTATCTTTATACGAATATGAAGAACTCCGGACTTATATACTGTATATATATATATATATATATATATATATATATATATATATATATATGTATATATATATATATATATATATATATATATATATATATATATATATATATATATATTCCTGGTTGAAATCCATTATTTATTTTTGTAAAAAGGATTTTGATGCTTACAGCAAATTCGATAAATATATTGATCTTCATATAAACATGTAGTATCCTTGATTTAAATCTGAATTTGGATAAAGATCTTGATTGGAATTTCACTCTTACGAAAGAATTTGTTGTATACATTAAAGTGAGGATACATTAACGTGGTGAAAGGGTTTGTGTATCGCCACGATCATCAAAGCTGTACTAGTCAGGGCCATGCATACAAGGTTGGTTTGCTGTAAGCGATGAGACTGAAGTCTCCCACCATCACCAACACGGTGTGGCTACCGTGGTGATGAAAATCGACAAAACTCAGATATGAGTTGACATGATTGAAGAGTTTATCCTGCAGTGGACTAGAAACGGCTGCGTTTGTTGTATGTATATATATATATATATATATATATATACTAACGTTGTGTATGTTGAAATGTATATAGAATGAGCTTTAATACGCATGAAATAAATCTAGCATATCATGAAAGTAGAAAGTTACCGACGTTTGAATATCATCCGTTTCCAAACCCGATTTCCCACTTTTTTATTTCTTAAACAAAATGCAATAAACCTATTCTATAGTGATAGCGCCATATATATAAATATATATATATATATATATATATATATATATATATATATATATATGTATGTATGTATATATATATAAATGTATGTATATATATATATATATATATATATATATATATATATATATATATATATATATATATATATGTGTGTGTGTGGGTGTGTGTGTGTGTGCAAAAGAACCACAGGGAAAATGAAAATATGGAATATAAGATTAAGTCCTGACTAGTTTCGTGATACTTCTTCAGTCCTCTGAAGAATTATCACGAAACTAGTCAGGACTTAATCTTATATTTCATATTTTCATTTTCCCTGTGGTTCTTTTGCATCTGAGCATCACGTTTCCATGTGATTTTTACGCATATATATATATATATATATATATATATATATATATATATATATATATGTGTGTGTGTGTGTGTGTGTGTGTGCGTATGTGTGTATTACGTTGGGAAATCTCCATGTAACGTAACTACCATAACGAACGCTTTTCAAAAATGTTTTTTCTAAACAAGCTAAAGTTTCCCCTTCAAACTAAAACCGAAAAATAAGGCTGCGTGTTCCTTTTCAGAAATACGAAACAACTTTCATTTAAAAGTTTCTACGAATATTTTGGAGAAGGCAACGGGCCAATTTATATGGCCCTAAATTTGCGTGTAGGCAAAGAACCTTAAAACTCGTTAAAAGTTATAATATGTGGGATCGTAGCTTTTGGCCGTACAACGAAGTTTCAATTTAGGGCGTCATTATGTAGAGAAAGATGTGCCTCTCATATACTTTTTTCATTTCATTTTCATGAAAACTTTGTGGACATTTTACACAGACACACATACACACACAAACACACACGCATATATATATATATATATATATATATATATATATATATACTCTAAATAGATGTGTGTTACATATTTATACTGTATATTAAATACAGTGTGTATATATATATATATATATATATATATATATATATATATATATATATATATATACTCGTGCGTGCGTGTTATATATACATATATGTGCGTAGTATGTATACACACACACACACACACACACACACATATATATATATATATATATATATATATATATATATAGATAGATAGATAGATAGATACATTTGTTTATATATACATATTAGTCTTTGTGTGTGAATGAAGATAAGCTTAGTGATCCAGTTAAAGTGTAAGCTAAAAAGTGTAAGCTAAACGATGCACAAATCGTAATCCAATAGATTGGTTGATTGATATCGATTGATTAACAGCTGCCTTCATGTGAATTAACGATGCAAAGGCTGTAGTATCTAACTCTTTTACTAACAAACCAAAGTGCGTCTCAGCTAAACAGTATACACACAACGATTGGTATATTGATAATATAACTAAAATAAATAATGAGGCCTCTTTTGCACAAATGACTAAACATCGTAAAAGTAGGAAGGAACATGGAAATATTATTAGCTAAGATAACAGAATAAAACTTATGAAAAGAAATAAAAACTGACGATACTGTAAAGCATTTCAGTAATGCTATTGGTTTTTTATCTCTCGCTGTCACCAGCAATGATAATAAAAAAGAAAAAAAAAAAAAAAAAAAAAAAAAAAAAAAACTTTTGAAGCTGGCCATCACATGTTTCATATTGTTTAAATGTTTTGTGACATTATTGCTCTCAGCTGTTCGTATATAAGCTCGTTCTCTGCTGAATAAGCCTCACTTGCATTCAACTTGCCTCTCTGTTACTACCTAACAGCTACGTTACCACACTGTTCAACATTCAATATCCTCGCCATCGCATGTTTCATATTGTTTGAGTTTTTGTAACATTGTTGCTCTCAACTGTTTGTATATAAGCTCGTTATCTGCTGAATAAACCTCACTTGCATTCAACTTGCCTCTCTGTTACTACCTAACAGCTACGTTGCCAACTTGCCACACATCAATATTCTCGCCTAAATTCGTAAAAGAAAATAGAAATGAATAACAACATAATAAGTTTTTAAACTTCAAAAGGAGGAGAATAGAAATAAAGACCAAATTCCTGGAAAGAAAAATGCAGCACTCCAAGTTATCTACGCTCTTTCAATTTCCGATCCGAACCTCCATACCATGACTTCTTTTAACATTTAAACGCTGGAGGAGATACGAGTGAAGGAAGGAGATTATGATCTTAATAGTGTATTACTTGGCTTAAAGACCCAGTAAATGTCTCGGCTTAGACACTTACTTAGAAACGAAAGGCTATTAACTTTTTCATAAGCGAACTCCGGGGGTTCAATTCCTCGTATGATACCGGGCCATTTCTCGTATGGTACCGGCCTTCAAATGGCGAGTTTAATTCTCTTTCTCTCTCTCTCTCTCTCTCTCTCTCTCTCTCTCTCTCTCTCTCTCTCTCTCTCTCTCTCTCTCAAGAGCCTTTGTTTCAAGAATAATTACCAGAGCGCTGTCGGGAGAGTTAAGGGGAATAGAATGCCAAGTTTTAATTCAAGACTTATGATGAGAGAAGAGTTTTAGAGTCAAACATAGAGATGAACCTGAAGTTTGTTACAATGTACTTTCTCTTCATTGCTTATTGCATCATATAACCATTATTCATGATACACACGCACACATGCATGCACACGTTCTCAAACTCATAAATTTAATCATAAAATGACAACGACATTGATAATGTTTTCAAATAACCAAGAGAGGAACTTAAAATTAATTATCAAAATTCCTGTTAGATTATTCATCTATTCAAGCAAGGATTTCTTTAATGGTCTATGCTAATAATATGCTATGATATACTCAGAACCTTTTTCATAATCATTGCTCCATAAGAAGGATAATTATACGAAATTCATTGAAGATATCGCGCAATTAAACAGTTGTGAGTGAAGTCATGAAAACAAGATTATCAATGCCATGATGAGATCTCTTTTCCTTGAATGCTAATCAATTCAGCGTTAATGACTAGTCGTAATGAGTAAATGAGCAATCAAGACTCTAATTTGCACTGGAGTCATATACGAAATGAAGTTATAGACTTCTAAGATTTCACTCTCGCCCAAAACAGTCAATCAGCAAAAGATGCGTTGGCGAATTGTTCATCTCCCTTCAGTTGATTGTTTGCATTTCGTTTCTTTATTGGGTGTTACGTTAATCATATTTGATATTGCGTTACCAGATGAGGTGGATTGATCAATTTCCTAGTGTTTTTCCTTTTAATATAAAGTTAATTGTTGGTCCACCGTCGGTTATCAAAAATTTCTGTATCATTTCTCTTTGTAATACTAAGTCGATTGTTGGGCCACTGTTGATGGAAGAAAACTTTCAGTAGTGTTGCTCCTTTTACTACAAAGTTAATTCTGGGTCCAACAATTTCCATGAAGACTTTGAGTAGTGTTTCTCCTTTAAATACGAAGTTAATTCTGCGTCCAACAATTTCTAAGAAGACTTTGAATAGTGTTTCTCGTTTCAATACAAAGTTAATTCTGCGTCCAACAATTTCTAAGAAGACTTTGAGTAGTGCTTCTCCTTTTAATACAAAGTTGTTTCTTTGTCCAACAATTATTAAGAAGACTTTGAGTAGTGTTTCTCCTTTTAATACATAGTTAAGTCCAACAATTTCTAAGAAGACTTTGAGTAGTGTTTCTCCTTTTAATACAAAGTTAATTCTTTGTCCAATAATTTCTAAGAAGACTTTGAGTAGTGTTTCTCCTTTTAATACAAAGTTAATTCTTTGTCCAACAATTATTAAGAAGACTTTGAGTAGTGTTTCTCCTTTTAATACAAAGTTAATTCTTTGTCCAACAATTTCTAAGAAGACTTTGAGTAGTGTTTCTCCTTTTAATACAAAGTTGATTCTTTGTCCAACAATTATTAAGAAGACTTTGAGTAGTGTTTCTCCTTTTAATACATAGTTAAGTCCAACAATTTCTAAGAAGACTTTGAGTAGTGTTTCTCCTTTTAATACAAAGTTGATTCTTTGTCCAACAATTATTAAGAAGACTTTGAGTAGTGTTTCTCCTTTTAATACAAAGTTAATTCTTTGTCCAATAATTTCTAAGAAGACTTTGAGTAGTGTTTCTCCTTTTAATACAAAGTTAATTCTGGATCCAACAATTTCTAAGAAGACTTTGAGTAGTGTTTCTCCTTTTAATACAAAGTTGATTCTTTGTCCAACAATTATTAAGAAGACTTTGAGTAGTGTTTCTCCTTTTAATACAAAGTTAAGTCCAACAATTTCTAAGAAGACTTTGAGTAGTGCTTCTCCTTTTAATACAAAGTTGATTCTTTGTCCAACAATTATTAAGAAGACTTTGAGTAGTGTTTCTCCTTTTAATACAAAGTTGATTCTTTGTCCAACAATTATTAAGAAGACTTTGAGTAGTGTTTCTCCTTTTAATACAAAGTTAAGTCCAACAATTTCTAAGAAGACTTTGAGTAGTGCTTCTCCTTTTAATACAAAGTTGATTCTTTGTCCAACAATTATTAAGAAGACTTTGAGTAGTGTTTCTCCTTTTAATACAAAGTTAAGTCCAACAATTTCTAAGAAGACTTTGAGTAGTGTTTCTCCTTTTAATACAAAGTTAATTCTTTGTCCAATAATTTCTAAGAAGACTTTGAGTAGTGTTTCTCCTTTTAATACAAAGTTAATTCTGGATCCAACAATTTCTAAGAAGACTTTGAGTAGTGTTTCTCCTTTTAAAACAAAGTTAATTCTGGGTCCAACAATTTTTAAGAAGACTTTGAGTAGTGTTTCTCCTTTTAAAACAAAGTTAATTCTGGGTCCAACAATTTCTAAGAAGACTTTGAGTAGTGTTTCTCCTTTTAATACAAAGTTAATTCTTTGTCCAACAATTATTAAGAAGACTTTGAGTAGTGTTTCTCCTTTTAAAACAAAGTTAATTCTGGGTCCAACAATTTCTGAGAAGACTTTGAGTAGTGTTTCTCCTTTTAATACAAAGTTGATTCTTTGTCCAACAATTATTAAGAAGACTTTGAGTAGTGTTTCTCCTTTTAATACAAAGTTAATTCTTTGTCCAACAATTTCTAAGAAGACTTTGAGTAGTGTTTCTCCTTTTAATACAAAGTTGATTCTTTGTCCAACAATTATTAAGAAGACTTTGAGTAGTGTTTCTCCTTTTAATACATAGTTAAGTCCAACAATTTCTAAGAAGACTTTGAGTAGTGTTTCTCCTTTTAATACAAAGTTGATTCTTTGTCCAACAATTATTAAGAAGACTTTGAGTAGTGTTTCTCCTTTTAATACAAAGTTAATTCTTTGTCCAATAATTTCTAAGAAGACTTTGAGTAGTGTTTCTCCTTTTAATACAAAGTTAATTCTGGATCCAACAATTTCTAAGAAGACTTTGACTAGTATTTCTCCTTTGAAAACAAAGTTAATCATTGGTCTGCTGTTGGTCAATTAATACTGTTAGCAGTGTTCCTCTTTTAGCAAGAAATTAATTGATGGTCGGCTGATCCAAAGAAGACTACCAATAGTGTTTCTCATTATAATATTATGTTTCGCTAGAAAACGATTCTTCCGATACACACATCAAAATTTTGTCGTGTTTAGTCTTTCAAGTAGAACACAGCTACAATATAAAGTGGAATACAGTAAATTGCAATCAGTCAATGAAATTACGTGTTATTTCAAAAGTCACATACCCGAAGCTAATTTGATTAAGAAAACTAGCAATCGGCCAAATTTCAAGAGTTATGGAAACCCAATAAGATCGAACACATATTCTTAGATCTCATATTACCCTTGTATACAGTATATAGCCCTTCTTACATGTACTAATAAACTAGACATCAACTAAAGTATAACGCTCTTGTGTTCTCCATTTGTTTCTTTCATATTGACTCTCTCTCTCTCTCTCTCTCTCTCTCTCTCTCTCTCTCTCTCTCTCTCTCTCTCTCTCTCTCTCTCTCTCTCTCTCTCTCTCTCTCATTATACATATATATATATATGCGTGTGTGTATGATTATGTGTAAAGTATATATATATATATATATATATATATATATATATATATATATATATGTGTGTGTGTGTGTGTGTGCACATTAATTTTTAAAATATTAAAATACGCAAGGAGAAATTCTCTATATGATAAGTACTTCTGGATAGCTGAAAGGTCTAAACAGTTAACTATCACCTTTATGCGACTCTGCGGCAAAAGTTTAAGTCCTTGTTCAGGCTGAAGTATTTATCATAAAAATTAATTTCCCTTTGAGCCTGTGATCTCGAGGCAAAGTGAATTCGACATCAAAAAGCATTTGAGCCTTGATATTTGAATGTATGAGAAACAAGAATGTTTGCGCTAGAATTATCATTTATATATCCTGACTAATTGCAATAATTACAGAGACATCACGCTTACGTCAGATGTCATGAAAATATATAGTATGCTCATTCTAAAGAGACTAAAGAGAAAGATTGATGAAAAGCTGAGAGATGAACAATCAGCATTTCAATAAGGTAGAAGTTGTATTCGCCAAATTTTCATTTTAAGACATTTTATATAACAAAGTGCAAAATATAGAAATCCACTTTTGATAGCATTTGTGGACTAAGAAAAAGCCTTTGATAGTGTGCACCGGCCAATTTTGTGGAGTCCTATCAGATGAATTTTCAGTGAAAAGTGGAGTACTCCAAGGGAATGTGTTGTTACCTCTGCCGCTTATCCTCCCCATGGATCTTGTAATGCATAGAGTAATTGGGGATGGTGGAAAAGAATTGGAGTGGATTGGTAATAAGAAATTAGTTGACCTAGAGTATGCAGATGACGCTGTCCTTATTAGCAGAACATCACAGGACTTGCAAAGCTTCCTTACCAGAATGCATGAAATATCACATGAGGTTGAGCTCAAGATAAATAGAAAAAAGACAGAT
>NC_090744.1:110354056-110359056 GCF_036898095.1 Palaemon carinicauda | reverse complement strand
GTCATACCACAACTCATGTCCATATAGTAACACCGATCTCACTAAACTGATATACAGTCTGATTCTTGTATGTAATTTCAGGCGAAATTGATTTCCAAATTTTACTTAACCTGGCCCTTGTCTAATTTTTTTTAATCTCTCATTTATCTTCCACTGCATATTCCGTTCTCATAATCTATGTCTTTCTTCCATCTATCTTGAGCCCAACCTCCTGTGATATTTCATGCATATGCATTCTGGTAAGCAAGAATTGCAAATCCTGTCGTGTTCTGTTAATAAGGACAGCTTCACTAGCATACTCAAGGTCAGCTAATTTCCTATTACCAATATAGTACAATCCTTTTCCAACATCCACAACTGTTCTGTGCAGTATAAAATCCATGATGAGGACAAACAACATAGGTGACAACACATTGCCTTGGAGTACTCCGCTGTTCACTGGAAATTCATTTGATAGGACTCCACGAACATTAACTTTGCACTTGTTATGCTCATGAACAGAATTAATCAAATTTACATAATTAAGAGGGACTCCATAATAACGCAGGAATCCGAAAATTTGTCCGGTACACACTATCTACTTTAACAAACTCAAATGAGCAACAAGCTCCACCGAAAATATCTGATTTAATAAAAAAAAAAAAAAAAAACGTTTGCCTTATCACTTAAACACCTCAACTCATTAATTTATCACATTTATTTTATTTTGCGATTAAACATTACGTCATTCTTAACAATGATTCGATAACGCAAACATTTCAGAATAAGAAAATGGTCACCATGAAATATTACATCATTCAGAACAAGATTTCGATAACAAATATCTAAAGGAGGAAACTAATGGTCACTAATGGACCAATAAAGGCGCCTTTTTTTCCAAAGAAAACTTTCTGACATCAAACCCGAGAGAAGAAATCCCTAAAATAGCAACTTAATTGGACCATCTGTGGGTAGAGTTGGAAAAGTCAATATTCCGTGTGCGTTTGGTTTCCGAATCGGAAAACATTTTTAGTAATCTTTCCCTCTCAATGATTTACAGAGGAAAAGGTTTATTTGATAACGGAAAATTTTATTTATTTGTCATTTTACTTATTTGTTGTTGTTATTTACCTATACTGTCCCTCATGTTTCATTATCAATCCCAATATAAAGATCTATTTTGTATGTGCATCATGTTCTTCTTCATGCATTATAATTGTTAAAAAGGCTCCATGTAAGAAAAAGAACTTTTTTAAAGGTTTAAAGGTTGATCATGAATGGCAGAGGCAAGGGACAGTGACATTGCCCTATAGACTAACCATATATACATATGATCAGCGCCCAAGGGCCCCTCTCCACACAAGCTAGAACCAGGGAGGGCCATGCAATGGCTGCTGATAACTCAGCAGGTAGACCTATAGACTACCCCAAAACCAACATCCTTAGGTCACAAGGATAGTGAGGTTGCAGAAACTATCGAGTTTGAGCGGGAATCGAACCCCAGTGGGTAAGTACCAGGCAGGGACGCTTCCAATATGCCAGCAAAACCCCTTACTTTGTGCTAATGATAACATAATCGATATCAAATACTAATTTTTGACCCATATGATGTTAAAGAATTATACCCTTGAGTTACTTAGGACAAGGATGTGACGTAACTACCATAAAAAAGATTAACATGTGAGATATTCTGATTTAATGCTTCATATAAGGAAATTAGTATTCATACAAAGAATGGAATATATGACCTCAAAGTTTGGGAGATTCTGAATCAATGATTCGTCAAAACAAAACGCTATTCTAAAATTCATTAGTATGATTATGATTCAAAAGATTTTGAATCAATGATTCGTGAAATGATTATGATAGCCTATTCATATGAAATATTGTGTTAGAAAGTGAGAAGCATATTCAACTATTAGGAGAGATTTTTAAGAATTATTGACCTAACAAGTACTCGTTATATCTTTTGTTTACGAAAATAGAGTCGCTTAGTTATTCAAAAAACACAACTGGTCCACGATTACTCATATGTATACAGTAATACCACCTTTTTACGCCGGTTCGACATACTTCAGTTTTGACTTTACGCTCGCCAATTCTTAAATATGAAATACAAAGATAAAATCCAACTTGCAGCGTTTTACTAAACCTTATGTCAATCTCTACTTTATACAGTATCGATTAAGTACTTTACTTCACATGGAAGCTAATTAATGTATCTGGTTTTTATCAAATCATATTATTATTACAGTATTATTACTTGCTAAGCTACAATCCTATAGCTGGAAAAGCAGGATGGTATAAGCCCAAGGGTTCCAACAGGGAAAATAGCCCAGTGAGGAAAGAAAATTAGGAAACAGGTGGAAAAGTATGCCTTGGTGTACCCTCAACCAAGAGAACTCTAACCGAAGACAGTGAAAGGCAAAGGCACTACACAAGATTAGAGAACAATGGATTGATTTTAAAGTGTCCTCCTAGAAGAGCTGCTTACCATAGCTGAAGAGTTTCTCCTCCCCTTACCAAGAGGAGAGCAGCCACTGTACAATTACAGTGCAGTAGATAACCCTTGAGTGAAGAGGGATGTTACGGTAACTTAGTGTTGTCAGGTGTATGAGGAAAGAGGTGGTTGTATAAAGAATAGCTGAGACTATTCGATGCATGTGTAGTCAAAGAAAAATAAGAAGTAACCAGAGAGAGAGATAGATCCAATGTAGTACTATCTGTTCCAGTCATAAGACCCAATAGGCTAACTCCCCAGCAGGTTGTAAGTACTTTTGTATTGTTAGGTATGTGTATAGGCCTAGGGACCGTGTAAGTCACTTTATAATGTGAAAATCCGACTTACGTCGAAAATCTTGAAACCAATTAATGTTTGAAGAGTAGAGGACCTTTAGTATCTTGGTAGTGATGGTATCTTAATTGAAATTACCATCACTGAATTTTACTAGTAAACTTAGAGACTTGATTAATTAGGTAAATCTCTCTCTCTCTCTCTCTCTCTCTCTCTCTCTCTCTCTCTCTCTTATAGCATGAGTAGTGATGTCTCCAGCTCAGTACCAGATGACCGGAGTTCGATCCCTACATCAGACGAAAATAAATATGACTGCGCTCCCTAGAAATCAAGTAAGCCACTATTAAATTATTCATCATATATTGAACCAGGTGCCTCGTTGCTGCCTAAATGTTGCAATCACGAATAAGAGTAGAGAAAGATCCGGAGATTAAAAGAAACAAAATGAGAGCGGAGAAATAGCTGACGCCTGTTCAGTATTTTGAAAAAAAAAAAAAAAAAAAAATATATATATATATATATATATATATATATATATATATATATATATATATATATATATATATATATATATAGATAGATAGATAGATAGATAGATAGATAAGAGGATTTCAATTATATAATTCCCCCCCACACACACACACCAAGATGAAATTGCGCATTTCTCTCTCTCTCTCTCTCTCTCTCGCTCTCTCTCTCTCTCTCTCTCTCTCTCTCTCTCTCTCTCTCTCTCTCTCCTCTCTCTCTCTCTCTCTCTCTGCAATACCCATGCAACATGAAACGTTATAGAGAAATTCTTAGTGGAAATTCTCAAAGGCATGCAAACAAGAATTTAAGTTTTAATAACCTGCTTAAATAAGGACACCGTAATTTCCCCATGATCTGAGAAGTGGGAAATGAATAATACATCTTAGCATGTAGTATACAATAATTACTTTTTTTTAAATTTAGAGGATTTTCTTTATAGTTAGACAGTTGATAGAGATGGAATATATTTGTTTCGTTCATGAGTGTCAAAAGCAAAGACTAAATAGACAGACCATGTATGAATATATACATATACCCCACCCCACCCAAGCTAGGACCAGCGAGGGCCAGGTAATGGTTGCTGATGACGAAATAGGTACTGAGTAGACCTATAGACTCCCCATACCAACCCCCACCCACGTCCCTGGTCGGTAACGCAAGCTGCACAATCAAATAAGCAATCGTAAAGTCACCCTTTCCTTCTGGTTATGTAGATATCTATTTGAATATCATTCCCAGGAACCTTTTAATTTTAAGAAACTATTTCTCTCCCCATAAGCCTAAGCTGCCATCTCAAAAGTAATCACTCTAGAAAAGTCCTTCTCAAGTTACTCGAAAATTCGGAGGACTGTTCCCTGTTATCTGTAAAGTGCATGATTTCTATACCTATTTGATGTATATACGTTAATTCATATCATAATTTGTTTATATATATATATATATATATATATATATATATATATATATATATATATATATATATATATATATATATATATATATATATATATATACTTCAATCTTTTTTTGGCATAACAGCATAATAAAAATAATGTTAACCGGTTCCTGAAAGAACGTTTTATCTTAAAATGATAATAATCTCGTAATAAAATATAGTTCAACATACTAGAATTAATTCTAACTTGTTTCAAGGCATCCAAAAACTACCGTAAATACCCTCGATACATATGGAAATAAAATTAACTCAAGAGCCCAAACGGAAAGTAAAGTCCACAAGGTAAACAATTGTCACCAAGGAATTATTCTTTTGAATTTCATTGAAAAAAGTCTAACACTCCTGTCCATTATTCATATAGCAGTGGTTACAGTTTATATATATATATATATATATATATATATATATATATATATATATATATATATATATATATATATATATATATATATATATATATATAGATAGATATATATACATATATATATATATATATATATTATATATATATATATATATATATATATATATATATATATATAAAGTGCATATCATATAAAGCATCAGTTTGAGTTTAACCGTTTTATCATTGTATGTAATGGTAGTGTAGGCCCATACCATAATTATTTGTAAATTGACGTACTACATCCTATTAAAATAATAAATACATTTGCTAAAGTAACATCTTGAATTATAATATGAAAATAACCATATAAGGTAATATGCCATGTAAGTTATGTTACA
>NC_090744.1:110344225-110348556 GCF_036898095.1 Palaemon carinicauda | reverse complement strand
GGAGATACTGCCACCTTAAAATCGAGGTCAAAGACCCTCTAATGCTAAAAGTAAGGAGCCTCAAAATAGAGGTTAAAGAGCCTCTAACGCTAAAAGTAAGGAGCCTCAAAATATGTCAAAGAGCCTCTAATGTTAAATGTAAGGAGCCTCAAAACAGAGGTCAAAGAGGACTCTAATGCTAAAAGTAAAGAGCCTCAAAATAGAGGTCAAAGAGCCTCTAATGCTAAAGTAAGGAGCCTCAAAATAGAGGTCAAATACCCTCTAATGCTAAACGTAAGGAGCCTCAAAATAAGAGGTCAAAGAGCCTCTAATGCTAAAAGTAAGGAACATCAAAACAGAGGTCAAAGACCATCTAATGCTAAACGATAAGCTTCAAAATAGAGGTCAAAGACCCTCTAATGCTAAAAACTAATGAGCCTCAAAATAGAGGTCAAAGAGACTCTAATGCTAAAAGTAAGGAGCCTCAAAATAGCGGTCAAAGACCCTCTAATGCTAAAAGTAAGGAGCCTCAAAATAGAGGTCAAAGAGACTCTAATGCTAAAAGTGAGCAGTCTCAAAATAGAGGTCAAAGAGCCTCTAATGCTAAACGTAAGGAGCCTCAAAATAGAGGTAAAAACCCCTCTAATGCTCAAAGTAAGGAGCCTCAAAATAAGAGGTCAGAGAGCCTCTAATGCTAAAAGTAATGGAGCCTCAAAAAGGTCAAAGACCTCTAATGCTAAAAGTAAGGAGCCTCAAAATAGAGGTCAAAGAGCCTCTAATGCTAAACGTAAGGAGCCTCAAAATAGAGGTAAAAAAACCCTCTAATGCTCAAAGTAAGGAGCCTCAAAATAGAGGTCAGAGAGCCTCTAATGCTAAAAGTAAGGAGCCTCAAAAAGGTCAAAGACCCCTCTAATGCTAAAAGTAAGGAGCCTCAAAATAGAGGTCAAAGAGCCTCTAATGCTAGAGGTAAAGCACTTCAAGTTAGAGATCAAAGAACATATAATGCTAAGATTATAGTACCTCAAAATAGAGGTCATAGAGTCCTTAATACTAAAGGTATGGCACCTCAAAATAGAGCTTAAATATCCTCTAATGTTGGAAGTATGGCACCTCAAAATAAAAGGTCAAAGAGCCTCTAATGCTAGAGGTAAGGTACCTCAAAATAGAGGCCAAATAGTCTGGCCTATTCTTTGTATATTCACCGTACGCATTGGTTTCCTGTGCGCCAGCTACTTTTCTGCGCCTTCACCAAAAACTGTGCTTCAGCAGAAACTGAGCACCAGCAGCATCCTGTGCGCCAACGCTCCAGTACTCTCCTTCGCCCCCGCACGAGAGGCAAAAAGAATGAAAACTTTTTGACAGGTTAAAATTGCCCCGTTCCCCTCCCCGCAAACGCATGACAGCATGCCCGCCAGGCAAAAAGGGAAGAGGCTTCACAGAAGGGTTCAAGATCCCGAAGATTCCATCTTCCAAAGCGAATCAATGATTCCCCTGAAGAAAGGAAAGATGAGTACTGTGAAGAACTGCAGAGTATAATAGGTGAGAACCTAGAGAGAAATGAAAATTTTGATTAATGACTTCAATGCTAAAGTTGGAAGGAATAATCAAGGAATAGAAAATGTGATGGGTGTCGAGGTTCTTGGCGAAGTTGCAAATGAAAATGGGGCACATTTTATAAGTTATTGTTCAACAAACAATCTTGTTACTGGAGGTACTCTTTTCCAGTACAAGGGGATCCACAAATATACAAGGACTTCACCATGTGGCAATTACAAATATCAAATAGATCACATAGCCATTGATAAAGAGAGAAGGAGGATTCTGGGAAATGTAACAAGCTATAGAGGTGCAGTTATTGGTAGTGATCACCAGCTCTCCACTCCAACACAAATATTAAAACTGAAAGAACCCAACAGAAATGTAGATAGAATACCTAAGTTTGATACAACTAAGCTTCTAGAGGATGAGCACAGAAATCTTTGTAACTGAATGTAGGAATCGATTTACAGTCTTAAGAGACTTTAAGAGACGAAGTTTTGGGACATGCAGTTACAAGGAGAAAACCATGGATATCAAATGATACTTGGGATACTATAAAAAGTAGACAAAGACAGAAATTGATTTCTTAAAGTTTTCGAGGAAGTAATGAAAATTACAAGGCAGAGCATGCCAAGTATTTCAGTATTGACAGTGAGGTCAAAAGAAATATCAGGAATGATTGGAGAGAATATTTAGACAGGAAAGCAGATGAGGCTGACAAAGCTATGAATTCAGGGAGTGGCTTTGTTGTAGAAATTGCTCTTTTGAATTATTAATGAAATCTCTACGGGAAAAAAGAAGCATATACCCATCAAAAAGAAAGATGGATCTGTTATAACAAAAGAACATGAAGAAAAGGTAACGTTGGATTGAACACTTTAGTAAGGTCATGAATAGGAAATACGAAGGAATAATTTGGTTGATATACCTGAAACTGATGAAGACCTTGATGTGCCCATGAATGAATTAGGTGTGTTTGAAGTCGAAGCTATTCTTAAAAAAACTCAAAAGATGGAAATCCCCTGGATACGAAGGAATAACTGCTGAGATGATATTGCCTGAAAATGAAGTGACTCCCAGATTACCTACAAGATTATTTTGTAGAATATGGTGTGAAGAGGCAAAGCCTTATGTATGGGAGCTAGGAGTGCTGGTGAAAATGACAAAAAAAGATCTGACTGATTGCAATCATTACAGAGGCATCACACTTACATCAGCTGTCATGAAAATATATAGGAATGCTCATTCTAAAGAGACTAGAGAGAAAGATTGATGAAAGTTGAGAGATGACAAACAGATTTAGAAAAGGTAGAAGTTGTACTGACCGAATTTTCATTTAAGACATGTGGTACAGCAATATGTAGAATATAGAATTCCACTTTTGATGGTATATGTGGGCTATGAAAAAGTTTTGATTATGTGCTCTAGCAAATTTTGTGGAGAGTCCTGCGACATTATGGAGTTCCTCTCAAATATGTAAATTTAATTGTCTGTTCATAAGCATAGCAAATGCAAAGTTTAATGTTAGTGGCGTCTTATCAAACGAATTTCCAGTGAAAAGTGGAGTACTTTAAGGGAATGTGTTAATACCTATGTTGTTTATCCTCCTCAGATTTTGTAATGCATAGATCTGTTGGGGATGGTGGAGAAGGATTGGACTGGATTGGTAACAGAAAATTAGGAGACCTAGAGTATGCTGATGACGCTGTCCTAATCAGCAGAACACCACAGGGCTTGGAAAGCTTGCTTACCAGAATGCATGAAAAATCACATGAGGTTGGGCTCGAGATAAATAGAAGAAAGACAGATGATGAGAACGGAATATGCAATGGAAGATGAAATATCTTTGAAAGGATAAAGGATTAATGAGGTAGAATTATTTAAATATTTAGGAACTATGATATCTAATATAGGAGCTTTAGAATTGAGTTTAATGAAAGATTGAAAAAAGCAAATCAGAGGATAGCTAGGTTAAGTCAAATTTGGAAATCAGGTCGCCTAAAATTACATATAATAATCAGGGTATATATCAATTTAGTGAATCTTGGTTATTAAATGAAACTCATTTTGTAGATTTGAAAAACAAAGCCCTCAGAAGAATATTAGAATTAAATGACAGGACAGGATTAGAAATGAAACTAAGAGATTACTCGAGCGCCACATGTGGATGAGATCATGGTGAGGGGTAGATGGAGATGGTTTGGGGATGCTCTTTGTTCTCCCTAAGAGACATTAGTTCACCAAACTTTAAACTGGCCTCCACAAGGCACTAGAAGAGTTGGAAGACTCAGGACTATAAAGCATGAAGTAGGATATTGTGATTGGAGAAGTATTGAATTAAAAGCCGAAGATAGAGGACGACTAGCGAAATCTAATTGAGGCCCTTTGCGTCAATAGGCGTGGGAGGAGATGATGATGATGATATGTGAGCAGTGGCTTCAAGCATCTAGCTCAAGGCGAGTCACTTAGCCTCCTCCTTCCTCTAAAAACCCTTTTGTTGCTCTACCAATGCAAAATAATGGACGATCCTTAATATCTTCCAAAATAATTTGAATTCCTTTTGATCTCTTTTATTTTAGGTATAAATAAATCTTTATCATTCACTATCGAGACTATCCTAGCAGTTCAATTATCACTATTTATTACCATGGTCAATTTAGATTTTTTGTATTTACGTGTAGTGTTTGCAGACATTTTTTCTTAAAGAATCGAGAGATATTTGGTTGCTTTGTATTTCCTGATTTGTCATGTTTCTATCTCTCTTTCTTTGTGATTTTTCCTTTTATTTTTCATTTCATATTTTTTTCTTAAAT